>NC_053404.1:18201104-18501104 GCF_016859285.1 Xiphias gladius | reverse complement strand
CCCAGTTTCAGCTTTTCAATTGTGCAGCTTTGCTGATTTTCTCTGTTTTATATGATAACAAACAGGATATCTTTAGGTCAAGTTCTGCTGGTTGGTAAAAGCAAAACATGTGATATCACCTTAGAGTTCACATAAAATTTTCACTGTTTTTCGACATTTTATGGACGTTGAGAAAATACTTTTCAGATTAAATCGATAATGTAATTCTAACAAAATAAAAGTCACTTTGTTTATTTATCTTTTTTCAATAGTCTTTCCCTAAGATGTAAAGAACCAAGGGTCTCAGCTGCTTCATAACTACCCTGCCCAGTGTTAGTGTGACAGCAGGTCGAGTGAGGTAGGGAATGTGAATGAGGCCAAGAGAGAGAGAAAGGCAGGCGCCATACACGTGGGGTGTTTTTCTCTTAATGACTGGGGCAGCTGTGCCTAAATTACCCCAGCGTTGCTACCGTTGCTTTGACAGTAGCAGGGTGGGTGGGTGGGGGGGGGGGGTAATCTTTGAGAAGACACTCCCTGCAAACTCCCTCATTAACAAGCCGAGACGATGCAGGGGAGCGGGAGGAGGAGAGGGGAGCGGGGAGCCTCATCCCGCCTAGGGTCTCCAACTCTCATCAGACCCCAGGGGGGGGACAGCAGTTCGTAAGCAGTGAAGCCTGAAAGTTGGGCCAGATTTGTGTTGTAGGAGGCACCAGGTGGAAAAAAAAGACCTGCCTCCCTCTTGGGCCAAGCCTTGGGCTGCAAACTGTCAGGCTAAACAGTCACACTGACTCACAGGTCACTCACATCTTCTCCAGCGATGTAGAGACGTGCGGCAAAATTGTTGTGTTCCACCGATTGTTAAGAAACAGACAAAATCAAATCCCGTTTTTAACGGGGCCATTAGCTGATTCAGAGGGCAACCGTGCACCTGCAAAGCCCAGTTTTTTTTTTTTTAATCTGCTGTCTTTCTGCACATTGCATCCTATTTTCAACCAGTTAAGCTTCGATGCGAGCATCAGATTCCGAGAAGTTAGTGAAGGAGATCCCGTTGAGATGTAACTGATGGATTTCTGAGGCTTCTGCTCAACAGCTGGGAGTTCTTTAGGCTGCGGCGGTTAGAGTTTTACTCAGTGGGGGAAAGCTGAGTGATCTTACGGGAAACATTTATTAGATTGCAGAAACGGATGCGAGGAAAACCTCAGTGCACTGACACTTCAGCGTTTCATGATAATCTCCTTTATCTCAGTGATTCGGTCTCATTTTCTCAGATATCTCGATCGGACAGTACATAAAACACAGCAAGGAAACAGCAGCCAGAAAACAACCACTTTCAATGATGCAGATGGTCTGCTCGCCGGCTCTGACAAACATGATTCCTGCTTTAATTTGTAATTATGATTTATTTTTTAACAAATAACGTTAGCAGACACCTGTGCCTTGAGCTCCTCCTTGCTCCCATCAACCACTTCATAAACTCCGGGGCTGTTAGCGCGTTGCCTTACCCCATTCCCAAAGATTTACGTCGTCAATCCTCAGCTAGTTCTGACATAATAAGAGGATTACAGCACACAAACAGCACTGTTGCCATTTTCTGATGATGGATTAATCCAAAACATGCCACCGTTGGAATGCTGTTATGACACGCATCAAGCCTAGCTGGACGCCGATGATGATTGTGATGATGTAACGGCCGAAGCTACCATGCATAAGAGGAAAAGGATGAGCTCTACAATGTGCCATTTATCAGTGCTTGGCATGCAGACCTGCAAAAGATCCAGCGAGATTAGCACTGGAAGTACAAAACTCTCTTTGTGCCCTTAACCAGTTGTCAGAGTGGGAAAAAAATGAACCCTATCACCCCGAACACTGGCAGCTTGCTGCAACACTTAGCTCACTCCCGCTCTGTTCCTCTCTCTGAGTGCATGACACACTTTGTAACTCGGGCGGCATGTCATGAGTTTCCTTAAAGCGAGAATACCTTCGGAACACCGCTGACGAAGTTACAGCTGCTAAGTAGTCTGATGGTAGTCATGGATGGATCTTCGCATCCATCCAGCTGTCAGCTATTACGAGTGAGTCCACGTGCAAGCAATTTGCACACCAGTTAAATGGCAAAAAAAAAAAGCCTGCACCGTGTCAAAAATAGAAGCTCCAAAAAAATGCACATAATATGTCAACAGATACCTGTGAAGACACCGTCTCAGCTAAAGAATCAAGGGCCACCATGCCAGACCTGCATCGGCATGCAAACTCATAAACAAGTGCTTTAACGGACTGTACAGTGAGCTGGGACAGCCTGGGGTGCAGGCGCATCTATGTCCAAAGTCTTACCTCACAAGACGGAGTTATGGCTCTGTGTTTACTCTCTTCATTGTCCTGTAGTGAATCACTCCAACGTGCTGCCATCATTTCATTTCAAAATGCAGAGGTGGAAGAAGTCCTTTAAAAGCCCACATTGAGGCGAGGAGGATGAAGCCAAAAAAAAAAAAAAAAAAAAGAAAAGGGATCCTAATCCACACCGTCTTCCTTCTTCATGTCCGCCAGTGGCTGAAATCTGGACATAAAATAAACAAGTTAGTGAAATAACAGCAGAACAGCAGAGGGAAGAACCATTTGTACACTGCCCCTGTCCCATGCCGGTCACAGAGCCAACGTCTAGAGGCTGAGTACATTCAAACCAAGCTTTGTTTTCAGGTTTGTACCCGGACCAGCAACGTTTCGCACCTCAGCACAGCCCCGGGTCTGCGCAAGGGGGGACGAGAGCTACAGGAAAGGTACGCCGAAATGCACTCCTGGAAAAATACTGTACTATAGCCCTTAAACGTCACATCAACGCCCCGAGTCCTTCAATTCACGACGAGCCTGGTCACCCAATGCCAGCCCAACATCTGGACTGTCCCATCTGTAAATGAAGAATACTATTCAGATAATACTGCAAAAATCATAACCCTGCAAAGGTCCTCACAATTCCTTAAATCCCCCTTGATTTAGAAATAAAGCAGTGATATCACGGGGGCAATGAAAATAAAGTACAATAAGGTCAACAAGGAGAACACAGAGTGATACTTTAGCTATTTTCCAAAGGTGCAGCATGAGTTTAATCTACTTCTGAAATGAAATTAAGGGTGAACATTCAAACCAACAGTCCCAGTTCAGTCAATGGAGAGTGCGTGTGGCTTAAAAGTGAGTAACGGCAGGTGCATGTGTGGTCGTCGTTTACCTTCTTTTGTTATTTTTCTAACCCGCTTGGTCAATAACGCCCTGACGGGCGACACCTCCGTAAACGTGCTATTTGGTTGGAAACGAGATGGGCACGTCGAATAAAAAGGCGGAATTCGTGGCTCTGTACCGGAGGCGGCGGGGGGGGTGGGGGGGTAAAAAAAAAAAAAAAAAGAGCCCGACGGGACGCGACCGGACCGCGCCGCTAAAAGCGCCACGCCAGCCGTCACGAATCGAGCCCTTTGCTAAATATAAACAGCCGGGGTAGGTTACTAGCTGCTTTTTTTTTTCTCCCAGTCGCTTTAAGCAAGAAAAATCTACCCCCCCCCCCTGAGGCTGTTACTACGGGTTTGCTGTTGACAAACACCAGCCAGCTTTAGGCGGACGACAGGTTGTTGCCGCGGCCGCAATCGCGAACAACGCCAAAATAAAAAAAAATTAAAAAAAAAAAAATACCTACCTGTTACAAATTCAGAAAATGACTTCCAAATGTCAAAACGAACGCACTGTCCATGTTTCTGGGAAGAGTGTGGAGGGGGGGGGGCGTTCGTTAAAAGCCTCGGGTCGATCCAGAGATGGGTAAAAAAAAAAGAGAGAGAGAAAAAGGGCTGTCAAAGAGATTACAAAGCGGGATACTCAGTCTCCCTTCAGAGCTACGCTGGCTGACCGCTGAAGCTCACTACCTGTTCGGAAAAACCCACTGGAAAATGCACGGCAAACGCCACGCAGCGTCCATTTCTCCGTCGGGGAGACCCGGCGAGAATCCAGCCTCCCGTGTTCATTCATGTCCGAGCTTCGGTTCCGACGCCGAAACAGTCGACATAGAAACATCAACAACAACAACAACCCGAAGGAAGGAAAAAAAAAAAAAAAAAAAAAAAAAAAAAAAGTAACGAGTACTCCTACGTGGTCCCCCCGGTTGGCGGCGCGACAAAGCTGCACGGAGACCGACGAATCTGCGGAGGCCCCGCCCTTTCGCTTGTCCCCAGGACGTCGTCCAATCAGGTGGCCAGTTTAAATTTGGAATTTTGAAGCGGGCCAATGGGAGGTGTTGTTACATAACAGTTCCAATAAAGAGGGGGAGGCTGGTCCAGTCTGGTCACTGGCTGAAAAGCAGTAGTGTGTAGTGCTCCTGCCTTATTCCTCCAGGAATCCGGTCTTTTATTTCATTTTTAGTTGACAGCAATCGTGGAAAGTAACTTAGTACATTTAGTCAGGTGCTGAACTTGAATGAAATCTTGAGGAACATGTTATTTACTTAAGTATTTCCATTTTTTTCCTACTCTGCTACGCCTGAGAGAGAAATATTGCACTTCTTACTCCACTACATGTATGTGACAGCTGTAGTAAATAACTAGTAACTTTACAGATAAAAAATGTGTCACACAAAGCATATCACCATTTCATAAAATAAATGAGACAACACTATATATAAAGTAGTGAAAATTACAGCTGGACCAGATGCACCAATAAAATGCTGCTTGCTTAATGATCCAATAATATAATATTTATGACGACACAAACCCCTGAAAGGGACCATTCTGCCAGATGAGTACCTTTACTTGTATATTTCAGTGCTGAAATCTGTATCTCTTACTGAAGTTCAATTTTGATTGCAAGGACTTTTACTTGTAAAGGAGCATTTTCAAATTCTGGCATTGCTATTTTTACTAAAGTAAAAGATCTGAGTACTTTTTATTCACCGTTTTATTTCAGTTACTTTATATGTCTACTCCACTACATTTGAGAGAGAAATACTGTACTTTTTCTCTTCTATATGATAATATAACTCCCTATAAGGGGCCATTCTGCTCAATTTGTACTTTAACTGTTGATACTATAAAATTTTGTTTTTGATACTTCTGTACTTTACTTCAGTAAGATTTGGACTACGGGACTTTTACTTGTAGGAGAGTATTTCTACATGGTGGTATTCCTAAACGATCTGAGTACTTCTACCACTAATGGAACATGATCGGTATTCACAGAACTTCAGCTGATACATTTCAATAAACAGCTAGCCATTAGCTCATAAACACTCTATTCCCACGCTCGGCCATTAAGCCCTTCAGACCTTTAAAGCGAGCAAATGAAATCACAGGGACATTGTTGTAAACCGCCAGGAAAATCCCCGAGGCCCACACATATGCTGAGCTCTCCAATTTCCTAACGTTCAACTGGTGAAGCATAGTATTTGAATATCCATTATCAACTGTAACAGCAGTGTCCTTAACTTTATTATGGTGACATGTAGGGCATGGCGGCCACATGGGACTCCACAGAGCATGAAAAAAAAAGGGCTGCACAGCTGATCCGGACAAAGACAAAGGCTGACAGTGTTCTGTTTGCAGGCTACTCCAGCGGCACAATAGAGGATGGGACAATAGGACTCTTTTGACCCATACTGTGGCGAGGTTTCCCTGGTTTCACTGAAGAGCTATTGTCTAAAGATCTGGTGCACTCTCATCCAGACAATGGACAACTTAAACTGATGTAAGTGGGAGTCTGCATTATGTGACGGTAAACATGAGGTTCATATCATTTAATGCAATTTGTTTATTAAACCCGTATCGCATTATTAATGCAGCAGGACGAGTGTACTGATTTGACATAAAGTGCAACTGCGCATCGGAGACAAAACTCGGCAGTGATGGCAATGAAGTATTGCTGTTTTCCCACACAAAAAAACGCACCATCTGTATCTCTATGGGTTTTTTACATATAGAGAAAAATCACACAAAAAAAAAACTATAAAAGAGTTTAACTGGTTTCTGTTTCTGTGGTAGTTTACCAAAAAAAAACACTTGGCCCTCTTGAGTTACTACATCAGTACGCTCTCCTGTGAGCACAGCAAGGTCAGGGCTTGAGGCATGCATGCAGTGCAGTCATGCTTTTATGAATGGCAAAGTGAGTACAGAGGAGCCCAGATCAATGAATGTTGAACACAGCTCATTGAGGGGTTGTTGTTGTTGTCAGTTTGTAGTCTGCTGTAATGACGGTATGTTTGTCTGTTGTGTGGTCTTAAGTGTTGTTGTGTTTCCTTGTATGGTTCATTGTTCACTGAAGCATGACTGCAACTTGAAATTCACCCTTTTCCTCGCACTTCTAAAAATGGTGACTGCCAATTCCTTGATACCAAATGTGTAGCTACAGAATCAGAGTGACTCAAACATTCAGCAGATGAGAGATTACGAACTTTCCTGTGGCAGAAAAATGTTTGGCTGGATTAGGACATCACATGAAGCCCAAATTCAAAGCCCAGCAGCGTTAGGATTAGGACAGGTGGAAATGACTCTGCAGCACAGCATGCTGAGTGTGTGAAACCAGTTTCCAACAGTCCTTCATGCACAAAAAAATCTGGCAAAAATACATCCACGAAACACAACATTTTTAATTTTAATCATTAAGGATTTCTTTAAGCTGTAGTTTAGTTTGAGAATTTAAGAGGATGAGGATCACTCCCAACTCTAGGTTGTGTAAGTGCACCTGGCACTGAGTTTGATGACTGGATGAAACCCAGCAGCAGTCAATCTATCAAGCCCTCTGGCCAGCCAGCTCCTAATTGGAACACAATGAACACTGGAGAGGATGTTCTTTCTATTTGTGAACCAAGATGCGTCAGTGTAGCGCTATTCATTAACTTCCAAACTGGGAATGAAGACTGAAATCTTTTAGTGTCTGGTAGCTACATTTTTTAGCTGTTGAATTAAGGCTGGTTTATTCATCTTACAAATGCAACAGAAGCACACATACAAGATGTAAAAATTGCATAGCTTTGACACTGAAAATGTCTAACTTCAAAGTAATAGTTCGACATTTTGGGAAATACACGCATTTGCTTTATTGTTCAGAGTACGTGTCTGGCTGTTAAATATGAGGCTACAGCCGGGAGATGGTTAGCTACGCCTACCACAAACACTGGAAGCAGGAGGAAACAGTTAGCTTGGCTGTGTCTAAAGGTGGGAAATTCTACCTATCAGCACCTCTGAAGCTCAGTTTCCCCCGTTTTCCAGTCTTTGTGCTAAGGTACGCTAAATAGCTGCTGGCTCCAGCTACATATTTAACATAAGGACATGAGAGTGGTATAAATCTTCTCATCTAACTTTCGGCAAGAAAGCAAATAACTGTATTTCCCAAAATGTCAAACTATTCCTTTAAATATTAAAATACAGCTGGGAGATAGTTAGCCTAGCCTAGCATAAAGGCTGAAACAGCTAGCCAGTTTTTTCTCTGGATTAAACAAACAAGATATAATCAACTAATGGATGAATTAGTGCGCTTTAGAGGTGCTGGTAGGCCTGTTTTTTTTAAGATTTGGACAGAGCCAGGCTAGCCATTTCCCCCTGCTTCTAATCTTTATGTGAAACAAAGTTAAGCTAACCAACTGCTGGCTGTAGCTTCACATTTAATCGACAGATATGAGAGTGGTATCGATCTTCTCATTTAACTTTAAGACGTATTTCTGTAAGCGTCTTTCCCACAACGTCTCCTTTAAAGATAGAACAACAAAATAATTGTTAGTAACTTCAGGAATACATATGCTCTGTCTGCTGAGCTGGTGATGTGAAATCAAATCCTACAGCTCCGTCTCTAACCACAGGCTTCATATGTCAAATGCATGGATGTGTGGCCTTTCAAACGTACAATTCCCGTTTTGTTCCTCTTGTACCGAGCGCAGTTTACCTGTAGCCTACTTTCCGCGGTTGGCCTAATCATCCGTTCCCTTGACGGAGCAATACAAAGCCATAGCATGTGAAAACTGCAAGGCTTTTTGTCCCCTCTCGCTTTCAATACACCCTGCATCAAGGTGAAAGACAATGGCCTCCGGGTTCTCAGGGCAGTGCGGGTGGTATAAGTGCTGGGATATGTTAACCACTACTGCCAAGTGCTGATGTTTTATGATAAGGACACACGTGGTTGCAGCCGGAGGTACGACGGGGGTCTACGTGGCTTAAGATGTACGGATAGCACACAACCAAAAAGCCATGTAATTTGTTTTTGTTGAGCTTCTTTTTGTCTTTCTTATCTCAGTCCCCTGCAACTTAGGGGTCAAGGACAAGTGATAAAACCTGACTAAATTTAGGGTTCCCCTAAATGTATTAGTGACGGTGTTGTTTACCACTACAGATGTGAAACCTGAGAGCATTTAGAAAGCACAACATGCTCTAAAACCTCCTAGAACTCTCTTTTGTTTGCAGTCACTCGTATTATCCACATAGCAACTCATTTATCGGGTCATTTAACTTGGAGAGGCCTTGTAGCTAGAGCTGGACCATTACCTTTGGCTTAGAAACGTGTTTGTAAAAGATGAGGGGGGAAAAAAAAACAGTATAGTTTGTATTTTGAATCACACAAAAATGTCAGGAACAACCAGCATGATAATCTTTAACTTAGCCTTTAGTTTCTGTATACCTTGGTGGTCCTTACATGGAGCGTTGAAGAGTGTACGGGTTAAGTGACAAACACTTCTCTCCAGAGAGAAGAAAGAACCTTATTATTTCATCATCTTTAATTTGAGATGTTGTATCCCATGGTAATCACAAATCACCTAAATTCTTTACGCTATCAGAATAATGCCTCTGTGTCTACATGAATGCCTGTTATGTGACGTGACGGCTGTTTGGAGTTTCAGGTGATCAAGAGTAAAGAGTGCGTAGCCACATGAAAACACTCCCCGACGGCACACTGTGTGAAGTGAAGCATGTTCCGGTCTGTCTGTCGACATGCACAATTGACTTTGTAAGTCACCCCAACGATGGCAACAGAACATAGAAAATACCTCAGTGTGGGTGTGTGTGTGTGTGTGTGTGTGTGTGTGTGTCACATGCATTTTTGTAGTTCAGAGCACTTAGTGTGCAGGTATTTTGATTTCTAGCCTTTACACTAAGCACTCTCCCCCAGAGATGAACGTCTCAGAATTTAAATACAGACCCGTAAACATTGTAAAAATACAACAGTCCTAATGTTTGTTTATTTGCAATTCAGTGGAATGAAGAGGGGGTTTTTTTCAACAGGAATTGTAATTGAGGAATTTTTGATGAAAGAACTGCTGGCTTCAAAATAAATTTGTCATTTCAAAAGTTTTTCTTCAGTGACAGATTCCCTCCAGAAATGTTTTAAGACATAAAAATACTCTGTTTGGAATAATATTTTCTCTCATATGGTTTTTACACAAAAGAAGTTCAATGATCTAGTTAAAAATACTGAGAAAAATTACATCTACTCATTCACCCTTATGAAAAATCCAGAATCTACGGATAAAAGTTGTTGTTAAATATCTGTTTTAGTGACTGAATGCTGTATAAACCATGAGATTGGATTTCAGAATATACTGTAAGTATAACAAATAACACATAACAAATTATGGTTTCGCCATAACAATGGGTGAATCCTCATGTATTTATTTCTAATCTCCAGTAAGGTCTGTTTAAAGTCGGAAACAAACAGATACAGCGCGGCGTGGAGACGCTGTTCGGCCTGCCTGCTGCACCCACTGTGTGTTTTCCATGAGTCAGAGTGGGCGTCATCCGGGCACGAGGATGCCAGAGTCCATAAGCTCACTCCATCTGTCACCAACGTCCTTTCCTAGTGCGCAGCGCTTCTTTCTTTCATTTATCCATTTCTTTGTTCGTGTCCATCTTGCCGCCATACAAAAAGAAAAAAGCGTGTGTGTTAATTAATTTAGACATTTCACCAAGTCCTTCCAGAAAATTGGATTAGCTGCTTTGAGATACGAAATTTTCTCTCACTTTTAGCACTTAAAAATATACAAATTACATAGAAATATACCTACTAAAACTTTTCTGAAACACATTTAAACTCTCTTAAACAAAGTCGTGCAAAGACCGACTGTGAAAGTGGAAAGAAAACTGAAGCTTTTGCTTACTGCTGAGGATGGCACACAGACAGTTTTATGCCACTCATGTAAAACTGGACATAACTTAGGGTTTTAATTCCTCTCGTACCTTGTACTTCATCTTTCCAGTCTTGCTGATGACGCAGATATGCTGAAAGAATAAGAGGTGGGAGAACGAAAAATTATCTTGTGTTATTCAGTGTTAAAATCGATAGTACAGTATGTTCCACTCTTGTCTAAAAATGTTGCATGTGATGATGGCAAAATACAGTATGTGTTTAAGGTCACACTGTCCAATGGGAAATTTCGGCATGTTCGGAGAGCCTTAATATGCCATTTACAATATGCAAAGACGAAGCTTGCAATAATTTGGAAGCAGGGAAGGTAATCTACAAAGATACGACACATTCATTAATCTAATTTAGGGTGTTCCAGGGGTTCAACTCATATTTCTTCTGTAGGATAAGAACAGATAAGAGGGGAAGCTTTAACTCTGCCTGATAATGAGATCCTAACCTCTGCGTTCCACAGGTTACCCTCCTACAAACTTTCGTAACGAATACCACCCCCGTCAAACACGTATGATCACACAAGACATAAAGTACGTGCAGCCAACACATCCATATGAATACACACACAGAGAAAGCAGTGGGGGTCAGCGTAGGCTTAGTGTTTCACATGAGTCAGAGGTAAATTTGAAGCCGTGTCTTTGCAGATATAAAAATGAAAGAGTTCATATGGGTTTGCACTTTCTAATTTCAGACTGAGAAAACTGGGAGTATGATTTCTTTGCACAGTGGTAAAAATGTAAAAATGACCGAAAAGAAAAAGAAAAGAAAAAGTGAGACAGTCTGTAGCAGTGGCAGTTGTTTTATTTATGCTGGATTCAGACATTATTTAATCACTATGTCGGATTAGGTAATAATGATGCCTAAAATCCCTACGGTGACTTACCCAAGAAAATATTAGAAATGCTCACTACACCTTGAACTCCGACATTCATAGCTTGTAGGTTTTCACCAACTAATTAATGTGCAAAGGTGATAAGGACATAAGGGCCAGAGAGAGACTTCTGGGAATGTAAACCTTAACATTAACATTAACAACATGAACAACCGTGGCATCACAAGAGTCATGATTTTGTTGCAGATATCGCCAAACTAGGTAGGAGAAGGCAAAACAGGACTTGAGTCTACATCCATGCTAGTGGCTCTGTGATACCATACTTAGGAAAAGAAGTGCTTTGAGCTAAATGCTAACGTAAGCATGCTACCATGTTCACAATGATAACGCCAACATGCTGATCTTTAGCGGGTATAATGTTAACCACCTTCACCATCTTAATTTATCACGTTAGCATGCTAAAATTTGCTAATTAGCAGTAAACGCAAACTACAACTGAGGCTGATGGGATGTCACTAGTTTGGCAGTTATCGGTCATAAAACAAAGTATTGGACAAATTAAAATTTTGACCTAATGACGATGCTAAATGAAACTATAAGGCATTACCAAAGTTAGCACAGTTCATCCTAAGGGATACAAAAGTGTGTATCAAATTTCATGACAATCCATCCACTTGCTGAAACATTTCATTAAAAAAAAAAAAAAAAAAAAAAAAACCCTAATGGCAGCAGTGAAGGAAAAGTCAAGTTATCACCAAAGTCATTAGGTTTCATACTCTGGAGACCGTGAATGCCTCTACAAAATTTCATGTCTATCCATATAGGAGTTCATGAGGTATTACAGAGCGGTGGCATCCACAGAGCCATGCTGCGAGCAGGGCTAAAAATCCTGATGTGAAACGCGCTTGTCTGCCACTATTACACTCTACAAAATGACAAATTGTCAAGCCCAGTGTAGGTCACACGGTGATTATTGGGCTGATATTGTGTGGCCTGACCTTTCACGGAAAAAATGACAAGCACTTATGAAGTCCTTGACAGGAGGCAACACAACAAAGAGTACTGTTCTGAATGACAGTTTGATGGGTGGACACCTTACACACACTACACACATTTCCCCCTTCACACAAACACACACACACTGTACCACCTGCACGGATATAGGTGATTTCAGCTGCTTTGCCTACAGGTAAAGTCTCCTCAGGCAGGGAGGATACCTATTGGGTGAGTTTAGGTTTCAGGGCTGAAGAGGGCATCTCTTTGATTTGCTGTGTTTACCCCCCCATCTCTCTTTCATCCGTTTCTCTTAGCTTTACAAAAGGTCATGTGCGGTGTGCAGCGGTGTCAGTAGACTCACTCACTTACATTCAGGTCACGGAAGTATTCATTGTAGTCCAGGGCATATCCAACAACAAAGTGGTTGGGGATTTCAAATCCAACATCTATCAGAAAAAACACAGACAAGAATGTTAATTAGTAACATGACGTGCATAAATTCAATATAAATTAAGGCTTATATATAAACACCTTTTCCCTATGGGTTATGGGTGTCTTGGTCAAGCTCAGTTAATTTATAGATTTTCTGTTGGTTCTGATCTACTTGGCCCCAGACGCCTTAATTAGGTGGCTACCTGCAACAACTTAACTTCAAGACTATATAGCTGCTTCAGCAATGTTGAACCTGTAGTAGTTACACTGATGGAACTACCTTTGTAATTACACTCCAGCCTTGAGCAATAGTTCATGAGTCTAGCCAGTTCCTAGACCTTTCTAATGTCAGGACCACGGTGGCAACAGGGCAAACATAGCAGCCCAGGCCTCTTTCTCTCTAGCAACTTCCTCGAACTCATCCCGGGACATCCACCGATGTTTGTAAATTTTAGAATGTAACTGTCAAAAAACATGGTTGTAGCACCTGTGGCATCACCGATGGGCATCAGAAAGGTCATTTGAATGTTGAATTTGGACTATCACCTGCCAAATCTTTGGCATTTATTGGTAACAAAATATCGCTGTTTGGTCAGATTGTGCCCGAGCTGAGGTGGAACAAGTAAACAGCAACCACCATGATATGACTGTGACAGGCTGACACACCTGCTAATCAAACAAACCCACCTCAAAACATACATGTTCGTAGCGGAACAAGAATGATACACATTGGAAGTGAATATCTATGGATCTTGTTTCAAGAGAGAAGCTTCAATGAGGATTGAGACTTTTTGTAAACACAGTAGCCTCTAGCAGCCTTTAGAACCGGAGCTTAAGGCTCTTCATCACTCAGCCTAGAGGCTGCCACTTGTTCTTGGGCAAACCTTGATTTGTCTCCCTATTGCTTCTGCTGGTCTCTTACCCTTCTTAACACAGTGCAAAGTCAGAAACTTTGCAGAAAAACCTTATTTCTGCTGTTTATATCCACATTTTTTATTTTTTAAAGGTAAGAAAAAAATCATCCTTAACAATGAAACACTAAGTATTAAAAAATGTTAAGAAACCACTTGAGCTTTGAGTAACGCCACAAAAATATACATGATTCACTATTACTGACATAGCAATCACAGTTCAGTGAAAGACAATTATACTAAGGAATTCTAAGGAATACTATAAGGAATACATGTTATTAAAAGCAGGAGCACTTACAGTCTGTCAGATTTTCAGCCATGTTAGGGACCCTCTTCACCAGCAGACTAAAACACATGTTAATTGAAAAGTTAATTTCCAATGTCTTACAGCACAGTACGATGGTAACTAACCCCTCATCTCTAGTATTTTTTAAGCAACTTTCTGTTTATTTTAATTTTAAAAACTTCACAGTAACAAATATGCATCCCAATCCAAAGATGAAACTTTCATTGATGCAATATGCTAACAAACAGCGTTACACATACAGTGAGAGAGGAAATAACTTTCAACACAAGCCATGTGTGAGGAAAGATGTTTATCTCGTTTCTGTGATCTTAGGAGTGCATAGGAACTGCCCACGGACATGAGATATTGACTGTGGACTGGTGATATCTTCTTCTAGTGTTCGTCACACGCTTGGCATTTCCATTGGTGGGGAAAACACAGATGACTGAATAACTGGCTCACCCTGCGACCTTGACCATCTTGGGTTCAAAGGTCTCCACATGCTTCAGAAGGGCCTTCATGGTCTTTCCTGTGTCGACTATGGCCTTAGGGAAGGGAAGAGCAAAGGAAAAGAGGAGAGATGAAGAGGGAGGGACGTGGGACATTTGAGTGCAGAATGCTTTCAAAGAGGAAGGATATTTAGGTATTTTTTTTAAGTTTTCTATTACATATTTTTCCCCTAGAGTAAATTTGTTTAATGTATTAATGAGACATTGATGAGTGCGTGCAGTGCATCTTCTGCACACCCTCATGCTTCTGCTATATCATTTCTGTTTCATGACTAGTGCTGCGCTTCTATGCACAGAGAAAATGACCAGTTTTTACAACAAGTAACTTTGAAATTTTTCACTGACAGGACTTTGAGAGGATTAGAGTGTTCTTTGTTCACTCACAGAGATGATATGGCAGCGGAGCAGTTATTCCTAAATATCTACAAGTGTTTCTTGCATTTTACGATTTTACAGCATGTTTGTAGGGTAAACACTCTTTGCGACAGTGTGTTATGTGTTTCTGACACGAGTCCAGCAACTTTTACAACGGAAACATGATCTCAAAGACAAAAAGAACAAAACACTTTGTTCTTTTTGTCCTTACAAGCACAATGGCTTCTTAATCAATAAAACACTAAAAGAAGTACAAACAAAGCATGTCAAAGAAGGACATACCTTGATAGAATTAATTTAGTTTAAAGCAAGAAACTACACTGCAAGTCAGAGCAGAGGGCGGGGAGATTATTTGCACCTGAAACTCACCTCAACAATGAGCACACACTTGGTAACATGTAAAGAGAAAAACAGAAACACATGATTAAAATGTCACCTTTGAATTTTAACACTGTTCAAGCAAGGTGAAAATAAAGGCCGGTCGTTTCTCTGAATTTTACATGTCTTAGAGATGGTATCTATAGCAACAATGTTGGCAGTATCTTCAGTGCCTTAACAAAAACACATACAACCCATTCTGTTCTCCACGGTAATGAACATCTGTGTCTACAGTGAGGAAAAGTCACTCCTGAGTGTCCGGGTGTTGCACACTTTCCCTGTTGCACGGTTTCAAATGACTCCTTGTTCCTTTTGGCTGGGTGTATGGAGCTCTTTGTGAGACCAGTGGAGAGTATCTATGGTTTGGGGAGAGCGATCGGAGAGAATGCAGGCATCCAGCCAATGTTCCTGGTCTACACCTGAACACTGTTACATAACACCCAGAGAACGTAGACGGGGACACGTAAAAGAAAGTGGAAACTCAAACATAACTAACCTGTCTTGCTGGATGCTACAAACTGCAAACATCTGTAAAGCCAGTTGGACAACTGTGCACTGGCAATTATTCTGTATCTGTATAGCATCATTGTTTGGGATTTTATTGTTCTCTGAGGATCCTTGAATCAATAGTTTTGTGTGTGATTTCTGTAGCCGAATCATCAATCCTGACAAACTATGTTTTATTAATCTTTCATGGGGCCTGTTAAAATAGTGTTTCAAGATTATGTCATTAGTTTAGAAGACTAAGAGGCTACAGCAACGTTTGCCGCTCTGTCAGGCTGCATTGAGGAAATGTCAGCAGGTTACCATGCTCAAAATGACAATGCTAACATGCTGATGTTTCACGGGTATAATGTTTACCAGTTCACCATCTTAGTTTAGTGTGCTAGCAATCTAACATTTGCTAATTAGTGCTAACACAAAGTACAGCTGAGGCTAATGTGAAGGTCACATTAGTGTTGCAAGTATTTAATCATAAATCGAAGTGCCGGAAAAAGAAAAAAGTTTGATCATGAATGTCTGTTCTAAATTTCCTGACAATCGATCCAACATTTGTCATAACATGTCACTCAAAACCAAAAGTGTCAACATCATGGTGGCACGACATGAAAAGTCTGAGGATCATCAAAATCAATAGGATACATCCTCTTGGGAAAATGAATGTCTCTACAAAATTTCACGGCGATCCATCCAATTGTTGTTGGACCGACAGACCAGCATTGCTAACCCATTTCCTCTGCAGTTCACACACTATTTTACGTTTATGGCTGTGCCAAATTTCAATTGAACTACTCAGATTACCATCATAACCCTTGGGATTAAGACATCTGAGTGCTGCCGAACTCAACTCATGGAAATCAGAGAGCCTGTTAATGCCACCTCAGTCTTTAAATGAACATTTACTTTTCTATGCTGTCATTACGTTGCCATTATTATGGTGCAGATTAATAGGTTTTAAAGGAAGTATCAATAGCACCACGGCTATGACTCAATAACAAGATTGATGACTCATAATTTGATCTTTGGATAATATATGAGACGTTGTGGGAGGTTTGTGTTTAGTATTTTCATCAAAGTGAGGGATTGTAACAAGAGCGTCAACCTTAGTGATGCAGACAAAGCGGAGTGATTCATGATTTCTGTGCAAGGTGCCTGCCAGCCGCTCTGCTTTTTTTTCCTCTGACCTTTGTACCCACAGCAAAAATGCATCTTAGCTAACAGCACAATCTGACAGCTCGCTTAAGAGAATTCAACATCAGCCTTTTTTAAGCAAACGCACGTGGGCACATTAGAGCACCCATTCAGCTGAGTAAGTGAAGTTTCTGTCTTATGCCTATCTCATAGAATAATGTGGTGAGGAGGCATAATTCCTCATGATGCCACAGCCATCGTCCTCTGCAGACTCCCTAGTCCTCCCTGCCAGAGCCCAACAGGGATGAACAGTCAGTAAATCTGCCTTGTGGGAACATTCGTTTGCCTGAAATGTCTGATTCATGGCCAGGCTGGTGAAGGGCAAACCACTTTAACAAAGTGACACTCATGAGATGCGCACAAAGAGGACGATTGTGAGGAGAAAGCTTCAAAAGTTGAAGTATAGGGGTGTGTTCTGGTCTAAGGGCAAGTTTGGGACAGTAAAAGCATATTTGCAACAGAGCTGCACATTTTATAAGTACGAAAAAATGTCACTGTCTGTAACTTGTAGTAGCTATAAAGACAATGTATTCTTAGATAAAAAGGTGTATTCTCTGTTCAAGCGTTCACCTCCTGACAGTTTAACTGACAGCTCCCTCTTGAGGGCAAGGTAGTTTCTCTTTAAAAAACTAAAATACCACACCTGACAATGACTGAATACTGCCCCGATAAGATAAGAGACAAACTTATTTGCACACACCTTTCCGTGCAGAAAAGACAGGTCTCTGCTTCCTATGATGTGCAGGTCCTCTGTTGACTGGTCATTCTGCGAAGAAGAAGAAGACGTGAATGTAAATATGAGTCATATTAAGTATGGTTGCTTTTTTTTTTGTTACATACAGTATGTTTTCTTAAGGACATACTGTATCTAACCCTAGGGTTTCTCAATAATTTGGCTTTACTGCACAATATTCAAGACAGAACCATCTGCAGCATCAGTGTACGACAAATGCATAAAGGGAGACTTATTTTGCCACAACAATGAATGTAAAATATTTTCCTTAACATAAAACAAAACGGGCACTGTCCCTGTTGGAAGCAACGCTTTGAGGAGTCTCAGCTTTGAAGTTAGATTCGGTTGGCTACAGATGCAACACTTGGATAAGAGGAACACTGACATGGACAAGATCCTTGCCCTGGGAGCAGGTCACATTACTCTATCATGACCTGTGAGATTTACTAACGGCGTCATCACACTGTCCTCAAGTGTAGTATTAGCAACTGCTACATGCTGCCGGGTTGTTTGTAGACATCAGAATGTAATTATGATGTTTTTATGATTGTTTATTGTTTTTATGCTTTTGTAAATCCTTGTTATTTTTACTATCTTTTAGAAATGTGTATCTTTTTAGACTGTTTTTTTTAACTTAATTATCAATGTACTTATTACCAGTTCCTAATATTGTTTACCCTTGATTGTTTTCAGTTTTGCAATTAACAGTGTTTTTATTTCCTTTTTTCTTCTTCCATCTATGTATTGTGTTTGTATCTGTTGATGTGGGTGGGAAAGCTGCTGCATACAATTGCCCTGACACAGATAAATAAAGTCGTATTGAATTGAATTTTATTCTGTGTTATTTGAATAACTCTCATTTAGCCTTGTCAGTGTCCTGTAGGTACATTTTGGTCATTATGACCAATTGGCAAGTAAGATCTCATGCTTTGCCTTTTAAGAAAACACATGACATTACAGTATGACTTCAGTATGATCCAGGAAGGCAGAAATCTATAATTCAATTTAGGCTGCTCTTCTAGCTACTTAAACCCATTAGAAAGCCGATTCTGAAAATAAAAATAGTGAATCCTCCCCTGTGCTGTAAAAGGAGAGCAGGAATGTGACCACATGCAGAGCAATGTAGATCAGATCCTTTTGGATGTGCTCTGTGCCAAAGCACACTACTGTCTAACAAGTGACGGGTGTAACAATTGCAAAAATGATATAATTGTAAACATTACTATATCATTCCCAAAGTGAATTCCTCAGTTTATGCATTACAGGTGTTAGACGGTGTCACAAGCTGTTTTTCTTGGCAGAAACAACAGCACCAGTTAGCATCCTGGTGTTTTCATGACCTGGGCTCTGCAGTCGCTTCACAATACATCGTCCTTGAGGTGTCCTGCCTGAGTGTGCTGTTTCCTCAGCAAGAAAAAAAAAAATAATAAAATAAAATCACAGTGACATCTGGTGGCCATGGCAAAAGTCAGCTACATCCCTGAGTTACATAAGGGATGTTAAAAAATGGCAAGGTGTCTTAGGTGCATGAATTTAGGGCTGTAACTAAGGACTATTTCAATTATTGATTACTCTGTCATCGTTTTGAGGTCTGATCTCGAATTGATGTCCTCAGATTACTTGTTTTGTCCATCCAGCAGTCCAAACACCAAAGATATTCAATTCATCCTAAAATCCTCACACTTGAGAAGCTAGAACCAGTAAAGTAAATTTATTTAAGGTCAACGAATAAGAGTTTTCCAAATTATTGATTTTAGTCAATTAATTTTCTGTTTTTTGATGTTAATAGACTGGTCATTTCAGCACTACACAATTGTATCATAGAAAGCAAATTTCGAAATCAATGCTTTTTCAAAAATATTTTTGGGGTCATATTTTGTTTTATCGGAGATCCGACCAGAAATGTTTGGAGAGAAAGATGGAGAAAGACTTGCAACAAAGACCCCTGCCTGGACTCGGACAGGAGACGTTGCAGATCATGATTACTGCCTTCAACACCTGGGACACCAGGGTGCCACTAAAATAAATGTTGATGTGATCAGTCATATTTCACTGCAGGTCATGTGCTTGATGTCTGATCTGCAGGAACATAAAATGTGTTATCAAAAAAGCCAGCTTTATGTAGCAGTGTTTAAGGATATAGGGTGCTGCTTCCTGTACAGATTGTAAAGCCATTTGAGGAAAATTTGTGATTTTTGACTATATCAAAAAACTGACTTAACTCGACTTGTTTTTCTGCATTACGCGCTTCACCTACCAGGTAGCTCTTCAGACGGATGAACTCCACCCGGGTCTCCAGGTACTTGGTGGAGTTGCGGCCAAGAACTTTAATGAACTCCACAAGATCTGCACAGAACTTGTAGCCTCCCTTCAGGACGCACAGCACCATTATGTTGTTGTCCCCAAAGTCATCCATGATATAGTGGGCCAGACGCTCTATCCTGCACAGAAATCACATCAGGACAAATACAAATGACTAGAAAATGCTTAAGAACTCACCCTGCAGGTATGTTTGTGTCTTTTTTACCTGTTCATGATTACCCCATGTGGAATGTAAACACTCTCTATGTCTCCGTGGTAGTGTTCTGGGTAGGTGAAGAGGTCCAGACTGTAACCTTGCCAGTCATCCTTTATCTAGGACAAACAACTAACTCTTAGGCATGGTGCAACTGTATGTTAAGACTAGTCATGTGATATCTGACAAGGAACATCCAAATATAAACAAGTCCTTTCTAAGTACTCAAAGGGCTGGTGAACTTCTATGGTCTAAGAGAAAAATAATTATGCTTCTTGCTGGTATTTTTTTGTAGAAATTTGGTTGTACGAAGGGTCTTATAGATGCACCCTAAAATCCGAAAACCTGGAAATCTAACATGTAAAGCAGTTGACTACTGAGCTTGGCAAATTGGAATTCCAGTTTAACTTAAAAAAGTTATTAACGGAAAGGATAATATGACAAGAGTAATAGCTGAACAAAAATACAAACTTTCTGTTGAAAATTGACTCTGGCAAAAAATATAAAGACATGACCTAAATATTTCTGACAGATTGGGCTTTTTGTTGAACGTACCACAATTCCTCTTTTCATCCCCGCGTTGTCCATCTGTGTTTGTGTTGACAAGGTGACAACGATGGTCGTCACCGGGGACAAGGATTAGGATAGGACACAGGTACTGGTGACCTTCAGTGGAAAACACGTAAAAATGATGGTACATAAAGGGCAGGACGAGAAGAGAGACGACATTAGGCTCCAGTTGGAATTTCTTTAAGGAGGAGCATGTCCTGTAACTCTGAAACACAATTTGTTCATTAAAATCACTGTCTCAATGTGAACTAAAACAGCCTGCTGCACAACATTTCTTATCATTTCTTACCGTTTTGATGCCGTCTTTTTTCAGCGATCACTCACAACACAAAAGAGGAACAAAAAGAAATTCATAAGATATCCAGAGAAGTCCTGGCCAACCACATGGCCTGTGGGATCACGCTCGAGTCATTTGCATAAAAGGACAGCGTTGTTTTTGTCGTGGAGAGCTACAGGGATAATCAGCTTCATGTGATGCTGTGCTGGCATGTGGCTGCATCACAAGCCACTGAGGGAGAATGAAACAGATTAACAACAAAATTTCAGTTTAGTTTCTATGCTATGAATTTTATTCAGTCAGAATGAAACTGATTTTAAGGGATTCTCTCTCAAGCATTTACTACCAACTTTTCGCAATAAGTTCTCTAACACAATTCATTTGTAAGGCAGGAAAGCAGAACGCAACAAAAAAAGGAAGTTTGTCATTATCTGATGCTCAATTTTTAATATTTCTAAAATTAAACTGCCGGTTTTCCTTAAAAATTCAGAAATATTTTTAGAGAAAGTTGGTTACATTGAAAACCTACAAGACTGGAAATGGTCCACAGTGAAATTTCAAAATTACTGGCCAGACTGCAATCACATTTGTTTTGGATTTACATGATCCAGAAGATAATTCTCAAAGATTTTGGTAACCCTGCAATATTTCATTTACGACTATAAATTTGAACATTTCTTTTTACTATCGTTTCTTTAGACTTTTAGTTTTGGTTCATTAATTCATAGGAAAACCTGCAAGAATATATATTCACAATTTTATTTTTCTCAGGGTGAAGAAATAGAGCACAGTAAATCTGATCAAGTCTAAGAGTTTTTAACGTCCTATTAATTGGGTACATAGATGGTTTTGAACCTCTCAAAGAGGTTGATGTCATTCTCCAGCTGCTTCATCGCCACTTCGAGCCACTCCTTGTGGGCTTTCTTTGACGGGATGTCGGTGACGAGCGAGAGGCCCTGGTACTCATGGTGAAGCTTATCCCAGTTTTTCTTCAGGCCCTGGATAACGGACCCAAAGAGGAAAGCCAATCGGTGTCACAATAAAGTCAGCTTGATAATGCATATATCAGGATTCATGGCGTTTATATTCTAAACAACTTTCCGAGAGGTAATTTAACACCTCTAATTTTTGCAAGACTCTTTTTAAATATGTACAAATAATGATCAACCACAACAGGCACACAAAAAAGTTTTTATCCTTACTTATTCGGGGTCAATAAGTATCATCATAAAAACTTTAAAGATATGAAATCATCAGATTCATTTCCTGTGCTCCCCCGTCGTTCCAGATGTCTCTATGATCCCCTGCTGTTTTAGGAAAAGAACTGCCACTGTGCAGCCATGTGTTCGAGTACCTCCAGGACAGCTCGTCGCTCCTCATCAGACAGGTGCTTCATGGCTCCCTGCTCCTTCTGTTCTTTTACAAAGTTGTCATACTGCTCCTGAGCCCTCTGCTCTTCTTCGTAGCGCTCCAGAAGGTACTCAGGTACTTCTCCATAATCCTGCAGATAGAAACTGGCAACTTTCAGTAATGTGTTCATAGTGGGCCTATCGAAATATGAAATCAGGCCCCAAAGGTGGATTATTTCATCAGTAAAGAGAGATATTTATTCTAGTTTTTGTATGAACTACTTATTATCTTTTCCTTGCATTCAAAGCTGTGAATTTGTGAACTTATTTTACTGTTGGAACTGACTTAAGCAGAAAATGTCTCTGAATTTGTGCTAAAAATGTGTTTGTCAAACTTTTCTTGTGTATTGTACTGTAGGAAAATGCCTTTTTCTTGATGTACTTGGGGACAAGTCCTGAATTTTCAAGGCGCTGCTTGGTTCCCTTGTTGGTGTCCACACAGGTCGGCTGTGGCTTCATTGGAACAACCGTAGTCGTCTTTATAAAGTCTCTCTTGGTATGAATGCCCATAGGTGGGTTGTCCGTCCTAGCAGGGACAGCTGGTTTCTTCACAGTGCAGATGTTACGAACCCCTTTCGAGCACTGTGTTTCTGAGTAAACATATAAATAAGAAGGTAAGAAATTCACATGAGTACGTAACACACTCGTTGCTCAAATGAGCACCCACACATTGGTCTTACTGTCTGTAGAAATACTCACGTTCAAGCAATTTGGCCTCTTTTGAATGCTTCTTGAGGTATTTGTCTGGGGATGGCACCTCTACTTTTGCCGGTCCCATCGTTCTCATCGCATCCTTGGATAACTTTTGCTCAAGAACAACTGTCGGTCTAAACTTGGACGTATACCTTCAGAGGCAGCAGAGGAGAATGTTCATTTTATTTCAAAATGCTTTCAGATATTTATAAATAAAATGAAACAGAAAATAAGATTAAAGCCACCTTAGTCTCCTCTTTTAGCCACGTGCCAATTACAATATCTTCCACCATAAGTGAGATTAATGTACAGTTTAGATTTAAGTTTAAGTAAGTACCAAGAGTAAACCTATTACTTGTCGAGGTGTAAGACTAAAGAGGACAGAGTATTTGCTGGACCTGCCCGGCAAACTCAGAATTGCAAAATTGATATCATCTTTTAAATTGCTTCTAAAAAGCATTGAAAAGCATTTCCATTGAAAGGCTTTTGAATAATCTCTTTTAAATTTCTTTTTCTCTTTCATATCATTTCTGAAAATATATTTTTATTGCAAGTCTTTTTTTATAACCTTATTTAATTTGGTTAAATGTGTCTGCATGTGTGTGTTTATATGCAGGTTGGTTTATGTATGTTTTATGTTTTTCTTTTTTATGTTTTTCCATTCATTTCCTTCTGGTTTTGTTTTCAAATAAATTTGATTATATCATTATAATTATTATTTTTTACTATTTCTGAAATAAGGTAGAGCTGCAAATAACAATTATTTTCATTATCGAATTAATCTGCTGATTATTTTTCTATTTAGTCCTATCAGTTTGTCAAAGACACTCGATTTACTTTATTAACTTTAAGGCAGGTGAATTGCCTTAAAATTTTGTAAGAATCAAATTTTGGACATTTCTGCTTGAAAACTGACTTAAACGATTATCAAAATAGTTGGCGATTGATTTTCTGTTGATCAACTAGTCGATCACTCGACTACCTGATCGTTGCAGTTCCAAAATGAGGCCAAATGTCAGACTATTAATGAAGGCTTGACAACACCTTTTTCGTAAATTATTTTAGCAACTTTAATAACATCTTAATTGCTTACTAACTAGCTTGTGGTTCAGATAACTAGTTTCTGCCTCCCAACTAACTAAACTAACTATTAATTTGACCAATAAAGCTAACGTTAATTTTTTAAGCTACTGCTCTAAACGTACCTCGGCGGTTTTTGCTTATCAACCTCTTCCTTTGGTATAAGGTTGTAGACGCTTTCTGGCGGATGCACAACTTCAGACATGTTGAATGACTTCAAGGAGGCGAAGGATTAAATATTCAAAAAGTCACGCTGGATTCGCTATTAATTACATTCAGAAAATAACTGAATGAGCGAACTTTACCGAGCTAACATTAGCTAGAATTTCTTGAGTCAGTGTGACTTGTTTGGCAACACGCTGTCGGGTAGTTGCTAGGTAACTGGGTAGCAAATGTTGCATTCCGGTGCACTTGTAAACTACTAAATTTGAGCCGAGACCGCGTTTCTCATACGGCTGATAAACGCTGGCTTGAGTTAGAGCACCATGTCTATATGTAAAAGATATATTCGATACCAGCTGAGTAGTTTCTCTATTTTCTTCTACTATGGCCCACAACTGCTCTGTGCCACCAGGTTTTTACAAATGATCAGGCGCTACCAAAGAAACTTTGTGTGAGAAGATAATATTTTGTTATTGATTCAGACTCTTGGCTCCATGTGTCGAATTTTCGGGGCTTGAATAGGTTTGTCTAAAGGCTATTTTCATATTAATGTGCGTCAAGTCGTACTTTGAAGTTTGCAGCACTGATTTACGAGGTTATAACGCGCACATGAATGCAGCGTAAGGTCACCCGTACTGGCAGCTCTCGCCATTTATGAAGGTGTTTTTATCCAAAATACCCCTATTATTGTAGCATTTGGTGGAAGAAAAGTTAATAAAACTTTCTTTTTTTTTTTTAAGATGTATAGTAATATTTGCAACGAAAAACATGTTGTTTCTTTGGCTTCCCACCATGCGTCCCATGAAAGATATATCAGTTTTGTCCCTCCGGGCTGACCGTAGTTGTATGTGGCGACTAGAGTTTGAGCTTGCTGTCAAGTACGTGGTGCACTGTGGTGCTTTACCCGTTAAAATAAACCATGTAGTTACCACAGACTCTACTCAAACATTCGGTTATCGGGTCGGAAGTCACCATTTAACGTGAGTGTCTTGCTCATTTGAACTGTCACTTGTGGTGACCGGTCGCTTGTACTGCTGTCCTGCCTGCAAAACACGTGCAAAGGTATTGCAGCCACTGTAGGCACTGTATTAAAACGCGAAGTGGCCGGTCTAAATGCTAGAAAGTGTGTCTGCAAATTTAAATGTCCTCTTTAACCCCATTTTCTTCTTTACAGAAGAAAGGGCTGTGCCATTTGACTCCTCCATGGGTTTCCTGAATGCAAGTCAGCTTGCTTTAAGAGCTGCCAGGTTCTACCTGAGTCCCTTTTCAGCATCAAAATCATGGATTTCCACCAGAACCATGCCTCTGGGGGGCAAGAACATCTTGCTCATGGGTCCTCCTGGAGCAGGGAAGACCACAGTGGGGAGGATCGTGGCCCACAGACTGGGAATGCCTGTCATTGATGTTGATGACGATGTCTTGGAGACGTCCTGGAAGATGCCCGTGGCTGCCAAGCTGGAATCAGTCGGCGGGGAGCGCTTCCTTGAGGAGGAAGGCCAGGCGCTGTGTAACTTCTCTGCCTCTGGCTGTGTTATTTCCCTGACAGGCTCTAACCCTCTTCATGCTGAGGCGATGCATCACGTCAGACAGACCGGGCTGGTCTTCTACCTGGACGTGGATGGTGAAGATATCATACAGAGGCTCACCAGGATGAAGGTGAACAGGATAGTGGGCCAGGAGGCAGGGGTATCCATGAGGGACATTCTGCATTACAGGAGGCAGTTTTATGAGAAATGGCTTGATATGCGCGTGCTGTGCGGAGCAGGAGACACGGTGGAGGAAGTAGCAGAGAAGGTGTTGAAGGCTATTGAGAGATATCAAAAGCATGCTGCTGAAACCTATGTGTCAACCAGGTGTGACAACGCAGGATCATCGAGTCAGAAAACATACTTCAGTGATGTGGTTGTAGAGGGCCTTGCCACAGATGGAGGCCTCTATGTCCCCAAAAATGGCTTCCCAAAGATTGATGCTCGCGAGTGGCTGAGGTTAGCTGACATGTCGTACCCGGAACGAGCGTTAGTTTTACTTGAAAAGTGCATACACCCGTTGGATGTTTGTGCTTTGGATCTCAGAACAATGGTGTTTAAGGCGTATGGGTTGAACTTTTCTAGTGAGGCAGTGGCACCCGTAAAACATCTCAACCACAATCAGTATGTTCTGGAGCTTTTTCATGGCCCCACCGCCTCATTTAAAGACCTCGCCTTGCAGTTGATGCCCCAGCTCTTCACCTACTGCCTCCCACCGATGTGCAACTTCCTCATCCTGGTAGCCACGTCTGGAGACACTGGAAGCGCAGTGCTCAGTGGCTTCAGTAGGCTCAGCCGGACAGACAGACACAGGACCGGCGTGCTGGTGTTCTTCCCGGAGGAAGGGGTGAGTGAGATTCAGAAGCTCCAGATGACGAGCTACAGGGAGGGCAACGCCAGGGCTGTCAGTGTCCTGTCAGACTTTGACTTCTGTCAGAGAAGCATCAAGAGGATGTTTCGAGAGTCCGGGCTGACGGGGCACCTCGCTGTTGAGTACGGCACAGTCCTCAGCACGGCCAACTCAATCAACTGGGCACGTCTGTTGCCACAGGTGGGTTGAAAATATCCCCAGAGAGCCGACATGAACAATACCAGGACCCTGAAACTGAAGAAGCTAAATGGAATCATTAAGCTTCACTCGAAAAGGCCTATTGATCAATCGGTTGATCACTTGGATCAGTCCATTAATGCTTAAGTCTCTGAAAGGGTAGAAAATAGGAATATGCACATCACAGTTTCCAGGAGGTACATGTTACAACTTCTCATTACGTGTTTTGTCAGATCAATAGTCAAAAAACCCAAAGATGTTTAATTTAAAAAGATTAAAAAAAATAGGGAAATTCATTTAAATATATAATTTATTAAATTTGTTGTTGATTAAATTTCTGTCAGTTATCTAATTAATTGATGAATTACTTTAGCTGTTTTACTCTTTCCAGTGCTATATTAAACCTTCAAAACCTATGTTAAAAAAAAAAAATTTCTTTCATTTGATAGATGAAACATATTTTATACCAGTGCAGTTCCACTTTAAAAGTTATGTCTCGGAGTAAGGCTTTTATCAGGCAGCAGCCCGCTTTTATTTTGCAGAGTGTTGTTAACTTTCCTCCTCTTGCAGGTGGTTTACCATTCCTCAGCCTATCTGGACTTGTGCAGAGACGGCGTTATCAAGTTTGGGGAGCCCATTGACGTTTGCATCCCCACTGGTAACTTTGGGAACGCCATGTCGGCTGTGTACGCCAAGCAAATGGGCGTCCCGATAAGAAAAGTCATCTGTGCATCCAACCACAACCACATCATCACAGACTTTATCACCACAGGCGAGTATGATCTCCGGGGACGGCCACTGATGCCCTCCCACTCCCCGGCTATAGATATCCTGAAATCCTCCAACCTCGAGAGGTTTATCTACCACGTCTCGGACAGAGACAGCCGTCTTGTCAAGGAGCTGTTCACACGCTTAGACAGACAGCAGCACTTTCAGGTTCCTGAACCTCTTCTTGGCAGGATACAGCAGGAAGTGCTGGCTGGCTGGTGCTCTGAAGACGACTGCTTGGCCGCCATCCAGAGCGTTCACGCACAGACCGGCTACGTCATGGACACACACACCGCCGTGGCTAAAGTCGTGGCTGATAGGCTGCAGGACGGATCGTGCCCTGTGGTGCTTTGTTCCACTGCTCACTATGGGAAATTTGCTCCTGCTATGTTCAAAGCTTTGCAAATCCAAAATATTCCAGAGGATGCTGTTGAGCAGCTGAAGAAGCTCGGATCGACTTCATCCGGACCAGAAATGCACAGAGACATGATGAAATGCCTGAAGGAGAGTGGCAAGAGGGGACACACTGCTTGTCGGGCAGAGTACAGTGTGCTGGTAGAAGAGGTGGAGAGCATGATACAGGACTCCTTTTTGAAAGTTATGTAGAATTATTTTAGCTTTTGCTAATTTCCACCTTAAATTAGCATGAATTAAATCAGAATGGACGATCATTTGCAAACGATATATAAATAACGTGTCCTGAATGTGTCGTGTAACTTTTTTAAGTAAGTGTAACAAATAAGACAAAAACAACATTGCAACATTTGCTGAACACTGTAAAATTGGCAAGAAATTCAAACAGAAAAAGAATAAATAAAATGAAAATACATTTTAAAAAATACCGGATATGAGCAGGCCTGGTCATAACATTGATTTTAAAGGCATAGTTTACTGCCTGAGCCTGCAGGATCGAGGAAACACTCACTTTTATTATACTGTAACATAGCTCTAAACTGTTTTTCCAGCTTTAACTTAAAGCCTGTTGACTGTGCAGCATTTCTTCACATCATTATCTGGAGCCCTGGCCCACTAGAGGGGGATGTCTACTTAGCCACTGCTGTGTGGGAACACTGGTGCCAGCATTTCAGTGACAGAATGTGTGTGTGTTGCTTAAAGGGGAAATCCATTCCTGAAGTTCAAGTGAACTAGTAAAGTGTGATTTAAAGTCAGTATCTGTCGTCAGGGAGATAATTGTGTTCTTTGCTCGCCAAGTCAATTGTATATTAAGCATTGAACTATGACGATCTATATTTCAGTTTATCTCCTCAGTATCTTTCCAACTCCAGTGGGTCCTTGATCGAGACACATATTTTTACTGTAACAGGTGCTGATTAGAATATTACTTTTAATTATAACTGTTATTATTCATCAAAATGTGCCATTTGTTTTCACTCTTATTACTTAATACTTTTCTCCACTAGTGTAAAAAAAAAAAAAAAAAGCTGAGGGGCTGATGAAGTGGTAACAGCGAAGGGTATCTCTTAGTATGGCGTTAACTTACAGCTAATGAACTGGTCGACAGTCCAGTAATTTCCAGGTGACACTCGAGCAGGTGTTCCAGTCCTCCTATCAATGTCCAGTGACGCCTTACTGAATGTAGAGATGGTTTATTTTTTCATTAAGAAAACCTTTTGAATCACCCTTCCAGTCTCTTAAAAAAAAGAGTCATTTAATCCCTGTCTCATCTTGTTCTCTGGAGAACAACAGTGTGAAATCAGTAGTTTGACATTTCGGGAGAGATGCTTATTCGCTTTCTCGCCGTGAGTTAGACGAGAGGATTGATACCACACGCAAGTCTTCATGCTGAATATGTAGCCTGACAGAAAAAGCTGGCCTGTGCAAAATGTCGCGCTGTCCCTCTAAATCGCAGTGTGAATGGCAGCATTAGGATTTTTCCTTTGCGTTGATTCTTTTGGGGCTCTAATGTGATAAAATGTCGCTGTATTCCGTCCTAGAGCTTTATTACAGCTGAAGCTGAGTAAAATGATCGAGTTGGCTGTTACTGTTGCACACTGTGCGGGGGAAGCGGCTCAGATTTCAGCCCGTGTTTCCCCCCTGTCTTCATCAACAAGGAGCGGCACTTTGACCCCAGGAAAACCTGAAACTGTCAACTGAGGGATTTCAGATTGTGGACACAGTAAAAGAAATGCCTCTGCTATTGCCTCTGCAGGGCAGAAACAAGGAAATCAACCTTCAGCCGTAACTGTTTTACTTTGTTCCATACTAGAGATGTTATGTTTTGACTGATGATTAACAGATGTCTTAATTACTTTCTAAACTATGTGAAGAGCCTTTTTTTCCCCAGTGCTGGTGCGCCTTTCCGTGATCTCGTTTCCCTCTCATTTGCATAGATAAGACAGTTTACAGTATAAGCTGGGTTATACCTACAACTGAGGACACCAAGGTCTTCGATGAAGAAAATTCATTTTCAGAGATGACTGAATGGTCAGATGTTTTCAAATTTGAGTCTATAGACATACGTAGAAGACTTATAGGTAGCCCAGTAATCAATCATTGTTTAAATGATAAAAACACTGCTTGTGACCTTGGCGTATTTTGGGATGGTTACTGTATATCCTATGGAAATTGGTAATATGATACGAACGATGGTGACAAAGACGCTGAAGTCCACACATTTAGGACATTGTTCTCTTTTTGCCAGACATCTGTCAGAACAAACATCATCCACAGTAAAACAGAACAGGAGCGGTGTCGGCCTGAGGTTAATTTTTCAATTTTTTTTCGCCGCCGCCCCATCCATAACAGGACAGTCCAGAAATGAGTCCTGTATCTGTGGCTATCAGCCGAGTCATTTAAATCCAGGTGCTGCCTCAGCAGCTGCAAGAAGAGGAGAGAGGAAGATAAGTTTCATAGATCTCCAGGATTGCTTATGACTGCAGTTGTGAAAATAGATGGAAAGTCGGGCTAGATTTGACAAAGCACTTTGCTAGCATGCCCTCTGATCTGGATAACTGTCTCTCTGTGCCTTTGTCGGAACTGAGGAGGAAAGAGTTTATCTTTACTAATGTGGACACTCAAAACCTTACACACCCATTTGAGATGGTTAAACACCTCATTCCAAGACCATGGGCATTGATATGCTGCAACAGCAGCCCACACTCTTCCGGGAAGGCTTTTCACACGATTTCTGGTTTTCGTTTAAATTGGAGGACTTGTTGATAAGACCAGTCAATTCAGAAAAATCACGTCTTTACAGACCTCACTTATTGCATCGGGGGCATTTCCAAGTTGAAACAGGAAAGGGGTCTCCCTTGAACCACAAAGTTGGAAGCACACTATTGTCTAAAACGGAGGTTCCCAACTTGGGGGTTGAGACTCCCGCAAGGAGCCGTAAATTCAGTCTGAGGGGGTTGTGAGATTGTTAACAGGATTTAAAATGGTATTGGTCTAAAGCCCAGGAGCGTCTGCAAACTTTTGTCCATACTGTATATATGCCATCCTTCATTTTATATCTTATCAGACTATACTGTAAGCAGCAATAATGTGGTAAACCCCTTCCATTTCAAAAAATACCTCCCTTACTTTCTTTTTTCTTCTTACACATATGATAAAAATGTAATTTCAAAAGAAAAGAAAATGTTAAGTTACACCATTAACATGTACAGACCACAAATATATATTATTGTGTAGCATAATAGTCTTTATATCCAAGGACTCACATTGGACAATCAAAGTGTCAAAGGTAGAAAACATTTTTCAGAAGTATGTGTGAGGGATGAGTGAACCATTCAGCCCCACTTTGGCCTGTTTTACCGGTCAGTGTTTGTGTGAAAATGGGGGAGCCTGCAGTGAGAATGCAGTCTCCGTGGTTTGAAGTGATCCATCGCTCTTGACAGAATCAAAGACCTGAGCTCTGGTGCTATCGGGCCTGTGGCAAACAGATAGAGAGAGAGGGAGAGAGAGAGAGAGAAAGGTGGTGAGGGACATCAAGATAAGTCATGACTTGGGTCTGCTTTTTGGAATCACTGCAATATTTTACAATCACCCATCAGACTGTAATTTGTTTGTGCACGTTTTTCCATGCTGACAGAATGACTGATCTTTTTTCTTTTTTTTTTTTTTTGCTATGTATGAATATATTACATAGCACATGGTCATATACTTTAGAGTTCTTTGTACCAACCCTGTGCTTTTTCTTTCCTTTTCTCCCTTCCTCCCCTCCATGTCTGTGGTCTGCTTCGCTGTGAGCATTGGCCTTATTAATCAAGCTGCTTGGCAGGTGAATGTGAGGAATGGGTAGGTAAGTGTCTGAAGGGGGGGAAGGAGGGTAGTGTGCAGGAGCATGCATGTGTGCGTGTGAGTGGTGAAGGGAGAGAGAGAGAGAGCCAGCTGTTGCTCAGCACCTATGGCCCACGGCTGGGTGAGCAAGGATAATTGCAGGTACCAGCCTGTTCCCATCTCTTTAATGTGAACCTGTAGCATAATGGAAAACTGCTCTTTCACAGCGGATGGAAATAGAAAGGAGAGAGGAGGAAATTAACGCATCCGAGGAGTTTGGAAAGAAGATCCGGTGAACTGGGTTGATTTGAGCTTCTGTTCCCAAGAACACCGACTCTATATTCTTTTCTTCTCTGTCTTTCTCTGTCTGTTGAGACTTTGGTATATTTCTTTGGTATACAAATGTGGCCTTTTCAGGGTTACACTGTAAAAAGGAAAACTTGAAATGGGATGTTTGAACTCCGGCTTTAACTTGGGCTCACTAAACGCAAGTGCATCAGTCAGACTCCAGGTGCGTCTTTGTCAACTACTTTGCACGTGCTCATTTTTGACATCTCGGTTTCAACAGGGTCTCCTGATGGATTTTTGCAGGGGTTTGTGCTCACCATGTTTTCTGCATTGGCTGAAAGGTGGAAACACATTTCACTATGACGCGATTTAAAGCATCTACAATGAATATTTTCATAACAACAACGTATGAAATGGCAGCGTGGAAGGAGTTGCTGCTCGCCTCGGCTTAATGGAGGTTTATAGCGGGCTTCAGCTCATTGTTTCGCTACGCGACCCACAGCTTTACTGTTTTGGTTCATTCTGACTGCTCTCACAGCGTCCTGTTTGGCGGCAGCAGGGAGCTGTGAAAAAGCTCTGAAAATCCATTGATCATTACCTGCTCAGCGCTAAAGAGCAGAAAGACACAATTAGCGACTAGCTGGTGAAGATAGCGGAGCATTTAGCAGCTAAAGAGGCAGATAAAGGTCCAGGGGCGTACCCAGGATTTTAGAAATGTTGAGGTCATCAGTCCTAGGTCCCCCCAGTCTTGCTACTTAAAAATTTCAGATCATATACCAAAAGAAATGATCTCAAATTCATTAAATATTAGGGTTTTTCACATTCTGTGTATTCAGTTGATCAGTTATTTTTTTCTTTAAACAAAATGTACCATCACAAAACTCTAAATGCTCTCTCAAAACACTCTCTGCAGGACTAAATTCTGGTGGGGAAATTGTGAATCAGAGGACATGATGTCAGTGCCGTTCAACTCTGATTAAGTTTACAGATAAAAAATATATTATCCTCTGCTACTTTATTGTAGTTACATAAAACTCTGTAAAACTCTGTAAAACAGCGTCAATAATCCTTAAAGAAAGTCATTTGAATTGGTTTCAGTGTAATTTTACTGTTCCTTGAGGGTTTAAACAAATTCTATTTCAGAGGCTTTTTCACCCTGCCAAGAATAAAACCCACAGGGGGAACACAGAATCCTTGTCCGTCTTGGCACAAAAAATAGTCACATTTGGAAATGTTAAAATGTTGGCATGCAATTCTGGCACAAAATATTGATTCTGAAGTAGAGGTAAAACACTCTCCCACCACTGCAAAGACCTGAGTTAAATTGTTGGCAGAAGCTCCTCTGCCTTTGCCGGCTGCTTTGACAAACACAATTGCCAGAGTTTGAGTGGGAAGCCAGTGAGGGATCTTTTGGTGGTTCAGCTCACCTGACAACAACCTCACAAAGTCACAGAGGGGTTAGCCATGGCAGCGACTGTGGCACGTTGGGGAACTGGCAATAACTTAGGTGGGAAGAGTATGAATAATAAAAAAAAAAAAGAAACTGACACTGAAGATACAGTATCTGTCACTGTATTATTAAAATCTCATATTCACTTCATAATGTAAAAGGGTTGAACATGGACATCGTGCATGTTCGGTGGTTTAGGTCTCTATTTTCATAATCATGACAAGGAGATATAATCAGTTAAATTTCCCTATGGGTAAACAGGGCAGTGGAAAAAAAAAACGCTTGGATAGTCAATGAGCAAGGTACTAATTAAACCACAAAGAGCATTGGGTTTGGTTTGGTTTGGTTTGGTTTATTAACAACATTCTAATATATTGTTAAAATACAGCATATCAGACTTTGTCAGGGATAGAACAACAGAGTCCTGGACTTATTTCCATCATTGTCCCTGGTGTTTTCACAGTCCACCAACCAAAATGGATATTTAAGATGGAGTCAGTTCAGTGTCTGACAAAGAGAAATAAAAAATGGAAACTAAACCAAAGTAGAGCAATGAATCATATCATAATTATATAAACAGTCAATTAATTTTTAACAGGTAGCAGTCAGGTAAACAGGTATTTATCCAAAAAGGATAAAATACATTGAATGTATGTCACAGATCAAGGTACATATATAAATCTTTCTATATATATATATATATATATATAGAGAGAGATATATGGAAAATATTTCTATACTCATCCTTACTCAGTTTGTTAAGATTAAAGGTGCTATGTGTAACTTTTTGCTATTGCTACACAGCAAAAGTTAGCATTAACAGTTGTTTAATTACTAGTCCAGAAGAAATGTTGCAGGTTCGGCACTGAACGTCATTCCTTTACTCGCCAAGAGCTGTCTTCAGCGGAGGAAAAGGGACGCCAATGAAACTCTTGTTTTAAATCTATTTCCTCTATTTCTATCACTTCTTGTCTTCCACTGGAGTTAGCATGCTGATCAGCCCGTCCTTGGCCCGTCCTGTCTTGTAATACCATTTTGCGATAATGAGGCACTGTAGTGTCCAGTCTGCCCTCAGTCCAGCATGAGAGAATGAAGAAGCAGCACTGCCTAGAGGGCATATTCCAACCATTTGTCTTGTAAAAGCAATGATAGCTGAAGCTCTTGGTAATTGAATAGCTGTTAAGGCTAATGTTGGCTATGTAGCAGTAGCAAAAATTTACATATAGCACCTTTAAGGTATACTAATATTACCTTATGTGCTGATAAAAAAAAAAAAAGATGTAATAATAGTTGACTGTAAAACTGCAGAACAACCCACTCATGGAGTTTACGACCTTCTTACCTTTCGTTATGAAATGAGCTTGACTGGAGGAAGCTGTCTCTTCTACACCGAAAACAAGTAATCTGATCTGATCTGACAACACAGTGAAAACAGTGTGTGTATGTCTGTATATGCAGGTTGGTGTGTAGTGTTTTTTTTAGCCTGTTGTCTTATCAAGAGTATTATTGCATAATGAAGTGTTTTTCTCCATGATCTATGGTTTCTTTTTGAAAAGCAAGTGCACAACAATCAGCCAACACATCTCAACACCGTGTTCACCCGAGGCTTCCCTGCTAATTACCCAAGACATTGATTTGCACCCCAACATACCTCTATGATGTGGGAGGAAGAGGAGGAGAGAAAAGGAGGGCTAATGAAGGTGTTAACAGGAGCTTGCCACCACAAGATGATTGTTATAGGAGTACAGATTTAGCTCATTTACATTTTGATGCAAACTCAGAGTAGAGCAATATGCATCTGTACCCATCTGCTGTTGACAGTTTTTGATAAGCTCACTGACAAAAGGCAATGATTCAGTTCAAGGTGAACAAAATAACTGAAGGGTCCTGAAAAAGATTACTTTTAACTGATGCCTCCATCTGGCTTCTGGCGACTGTCTGCAAGGATCTTCTCCTCTCTGTGATGAAGGAAAGAGAATCCATTTTTCACTCGGAGAGTGAGAAATCAATGACCCCGAGACAGATCTGTGTGAAATGAGATATGAGTTTTGTCTCGGAGGACTGGGCAGGGCTCAGATTGACAGCTGACTGACAGGGGTTAACTGCCGGAGATGGCCGACTGGCTTGGAGGTGTAAAACTGACCCTCTCAGACCCTCACTCCAAGTACATAGTGGAGCTAAAGGTTAAAATGCTAACTGTTGAGGGCGGGGTTTATACACAGAGACCAGCTGTAACTGAATTCCCAAGATATTCCTGTAATTGACCATTCACTAAGCCCCGGACCCTTAATGTTGCTACACCTGACATACATGATATCATGCTAAATAAAACTGAGGCTAAAGCTTACAGGTTGTATTGCAGTGGAGAGCGACTGATAATATGATAACAAAAAATGTTAAGATCAGACTGTTCATTGTAACATAACCCCGTCTGGTTGCCTAGTTTATACATTTTTGTATTTTCCCTTTTAACGTCACAAGAGAAAATAGGGTGGGACCTAAACCAATGTGTTTAGCAAGCATAACGCTATCTTGTTACATTCACTGTTGCCGGAGTGTAAATTTTCCCAAATCCCACAAAAAGCAGCTCAGGTTAGAGTAAACTCTGATGGCATCCAGGTCCAGCTTCCACACACTGGTGAAATACTCCATAGAGGGTGTGCTATCTGTAAACCAGCCTGCTTTAAATCGAACCTGTAGCCCGACAAACTGAATGTGCTCTCGGCCTCGGAAGTAACGCTGGGTTACTACTATATACATTTAGCCGGAAATGCTAACATTTGCCGCTTATGTTTGAGTCGATAACCACAGTTTGTTCCCTTCCTCACACTTTTGCGCTTGTGTTTTTGGCTTTGGAAAGGCTAGAAAAATACATATTGGCCCATACTCTTCATCCAGAACTAAACAGCCCTGCGCCTAGCCACGGCTGTTAAGCAGAAGGGTTTAGTGAATGGTCAGTTTCCAGAGTATTCCCATAATTCCTAATTCCAGGAATCTCCAGCACTTATTGTGGAGTTCTTGAATAAAAATAATTACATTAGATTTGCTGTAGTCACCGTTGGGCCACAGAGTAATTGCCATTTGCAAGGCACAGTATTTGAACTTTAATCCCCAACAAACACGTTAGGCAATAAGATTCTCAATATTTTTATAACCTTGTTTATGTGTCAGTCATAGTTGTCTGCTGTCTTCATAACACCAATCAAATGACAAACTACAAACTTATTTAGTTATATAGTTACTTAGTTATGACACACCTCTGAATGCTTTTTCCATAAACTAATAAAATGTGACGCTTTGCCAGTAATTTTCTGTAAAGTATAACAAAGTCACAATCTTTTCTGGGAAATCTTGCATAATTTCTCCATTTAAGTTTTTGAATTGTCTCCTCCAATTTGAAGTGGCATCTCTTTCCCGTCTGATCATTTTACAGCCACTAGGAAGCACGAGATCACCTCTAACTCCAAATATTTTTCCATATTGTTTTATTTCCAGGTCTAAGGGTAATTAACAAGCATTGAATTGGCAAATGAGGCTTCAGAGGAGACCCGTGTAATTGCTCCTTCTAGCCTTCTACAAAAAATGTTGTTAAGAGCGTGATGTTATCTGCATAGTCTTTAAAAGGAGCCACTTCCTCCACATTATTACTATCTGTCCTGCATGTCTGAAGATGGGCTGGAGACGCACAGACTGCCTCGCAAAGCCTCTGTCAGGCCTTTTTGAAAGACTCGGATCGCTTGTGGGCTCCTGTCCTTTTTAATTTTTCATAATTCCCGTTCTCCTCTCAGTGGCACTCGGCGGAGGCTTCATTTTTCTCGAAGACAGGGAGGACAATGATCTTGAGCGGCAATTCACACCCCAGAAAGGACCCTCAAAGGCAGCAAGAGCTTTTGTCAGAGAAAACTTCCCCTACAATGACTCCATGTTTTCAGAACACAGGCTGTACGACAAGGGCAACTTTGCATCCCTCATTGCCGTGTCATCAGACAATTCAAATATACTAGCGGACCCTGCCTTTGAGGACATCATCAAACTCAACAATAAGATCCTTAATATCACTGTGGACAATGGGAGACTGGGATTCAATGAGCTGTGTGCGAAAGCCAACGGAGAATGCATCTCAAACATCATCCTGAAAATTGTTAGCTCTAATGAAACTGATCACGCCAGCATCACCTACCCTGTACGTGCATACGGCTCCAGTTCAGTGTTTCTGGGCTCTGTGCTTGGTGGGGTTATCACGGACGCCAGCGGCTCAGTCGTAAGTGCTCAGGCCGTAAAACTCTTCTACTACTTAGGGAACCAGGAAAGCACAGCTGAAGCCTCCAAATTATGGCTGAGAGGATTTAAAGGACTCTTATCAGATGAGATGGACAGCAAACACACTGACGTACGTATCATATGGCTACTAATATACTGTATTTTCTTATAGAAGGTTTCTTTGTTTGGTCATTCTTTAAATCTGAAACATGCTCCTGGGGTTTTCTGTCCATATGCTAAGCTAAAAGTGCGTCTACTACTGTACTGGATTGTACCAGTAAAACGTTATTCACATTTTAAATTTAGGTTAAGTTATGGGTTCAGAAACCATTAACTCCCATGAGGCTTTGACGCTGGACCACTGGCTCATACTGACTGGAACATGTTTCAGCTTCTCAAAGGAAGCCCATTGAGTTATAGATGCTACTGGAAAAAAAGACCAGCGAGGACAAAGGGGTGGGACTTTAGCTCTCTGATTTAAAAACACTGCATAGTTAATAGATGACGATGCTTTACTAATGTCGGTGACCTTGGCCTGTCATGGAAAAATCCACCTTGACACGAGTCCAAGGTTTTAAAGTTTACGTGAAATTAAGGTTGCCGTTTTGGCACAATTTTATCTTCTGCTGGGCACGGAACGTTCCGGAAAGGAGTTTAGCTAGTAAAATGGGTGGGTATTTGGCTCTTTATTGTCAAAACATCACAGTGCTTTACTCTTGGCAGCTTGACCTGTTCATGAATGGAAAAATCCACCTTGAATCCATCCACTGCATCAAAATTGTGTGCAATGAGCATTGCATTTTTTTGGACAATTATGTTGTTAGGTGGTATATTTCGCTTATTTCTGAAAATATCAGAGTGTAGATGATTGTGGGAGGATTATATGTTTTTTTCCAAGTCATTTGAGGTGCAGGTTGGGTGTTTGTGTCAGTCAGCATCAAGGGCTTTTTTTTTTTCCATACAGGGGTGCACAAGGACTAATATCAAAGTGGGAAAAAACACCAGTTCTCAGTAGACCACAATGCAATGCAGCCGTAAGACATTTGGAGTTTAGTGTTTAAAATTGTCCATCGTTATTTTGATGTGTTCCACCTTATGCCTCAAGCAGTCTCATCTATTTCCCAGAATGACTTTCAAAAATCTAAACATATTAGGCATGACTGTAGCTGCCGTTGACCTAGTTTAGATCTTCTGTATCGTGTCTGGGAACGTGCGGGATGTTTATCCGCCTGAGGAGGAGTTTGTGTTCGACAAATACACGCTCCCTCATCCAAAGACAATACGTTCAGGTGCTTGAAAAACACATCATGAAAAGATAACCCACTGATTTTACATTTAGCACAGATTACACATTTAACACCACAAAACGGACAATGTTATCGTAGTCTCTAAAATAAGTACGGTTAATGTGTAGGGGGAAAAAAATGATACAAATGCCTTTTCTAAACATATTAGTTACAGCCTGCCTGCTCCCACTGTATCTTTAGTCTTCCTTTTGAGATAATGTTGCTGTCAAGGTTGCAGACACATTGCTCTGTCCTGAAATCCAAGCTGTGCTGTCACACTGGATTTATTGCCGTCATGACACCCGTGCATAAACACTGTTTTCTGACTTAAGTGCTCACGTTGGTTTTTTCTTCTTCTCTACTCTATTGTAGGCGTCTTACTACACCTCCAAATCCAGGCAGGAGGAGATTGACAGTCACACCACAGATGGCTTTCCTTTATTCCTCATCACTTATGCCTGCGCTATCACCTTCTCGGTGATATCCTGCCTGAGGTAAGAAGTGATCAGCGACTGTCAGACAGTGAGTGATTTCCTGACTGCAGGCCAAGTCCGGGACGTGGCGAGCTGTTGTTTATCAATGTGGCGGATACAGAAAAGCCACATGCAGGTTACATGTAGTGACCATAACCATTTCCGGCATCACTGTGTCCAAAGCACGGGTATTCCAATTCAAAAATGCTTCATTTTTAGTTCAAATTAATTTTCATTTTGTTCGTTTGAATGCATATTTAGAGGTTTTGGATTATATTTAGTCTCTGTAGGGGTATTTCATATACAGTGTGTCTGTAACAGCTAGACTGTGAATGTATCATAAGCTACGGAATCCAAAAAAAATGAGTTGTGCAATAAAATAAAAACAATAAGTTCACACATTGTAGGGTTTTTTTTATTTTTATTAAACTGATCACAGGTCTGTCTTTATATTATTTTCCAGACACCTCTTTTTTTTTTATTACATTAAAAAAAAATTAAGGTGTTTTTTTTTTAATGTAACTTTTTAAAGAACAAAAACACAATTTAATCTCTGCATATGAAAAAAGAAAAAAAAAATGAAAAAAAAAATGCACCCCCCCTGGAGTATTCAGTATACTCAGGAGCTGCTGCCACAGCTTTACTCGATCTAATGTTCGCTAATGTTGGCAAACTTTAGATAGGGATTGCTGTGTAACTCAAATTATTGATTCAGGTTGTTAATTGGAATCAATAGTGGGTTTTAGCCCTCAACCATTATCCTGTATTTGACACCTGCGGCCACAACGGCCGCTGTAAAAGCAAAAGTTAAACTTCTCACTTTTTTTCATAGTGATGTATAAGTATACTCTGTACAGTGTGTGTCAGTACACTGGAACCTCACTGTTGGGTGTAGTTACAGGTGCACGCTAGCTCACCGCTGACCACATCCAACCACACACGCCATTGGTATCGCTGAGTGTGGTCAGACAGCGTAGCGTTGCACCTGGGGCCTGGTATCGAGTTACTCTTTAAAGCCGTGTTTGATAAAGATATCTATAATGATAAATTTGCACTTTTTAATACCTGTGGTAAAAGGTCATTAATTTGTGATGCTTTTGATTCAAATATACAAACATTTTTTGAGTTTCTCGGTCAGGTATAAATTTTGGAAAAATAATCCATGCTTATTGTATGCTGTTACTTTTATTATGCGCAAGTATTTGCATGCTACAGCAGGGTTTAGGAACACCATCCTATATTTACCTCCTTGACAGAATGGACAATGTGAGGAACAAGGTGTGGGTGGCTGTCTTTGGCGTCTTCTCCTCTGGACTGGCTGTTCTTTCCTCCTTGGGCTTGTTGCTTTACATCGGCGTGCCATTCATGATTACAGTTGCAAACTCGCCTTTCCTAATACTTGGTGAGAAAAAACCCTTTTGGCCTTTTTTGTTTCATACTGTAGTTTTGGGTTGTAGTTTGGAGGGCAACATCCTTCAAGTAGTTTACATAAGTGACAATACCAAAATGTACAAAATACCCCAGTGATCTTTTGTAGAGCTTTATATGCTTTTATGTTGACTGAACTATAGTATTTCATCAGGATTTATAAGGATTTTATGTTTTTACATAAATGTTTAAAGTCTGACAAATGGAAGCGCATAATTAAAGTGTTAGTACTTTAAAACTGTCATTAATTTAATGTCACTAACATAATTTTCCCAGGAATTGGTCTCAACAACATGTTCATAATGGTGTCCGACTGGCAGCACACCAACGTGAAAGACCCAGTGCCGAAGCGGATGGCGCACACTAGCAAAGAAGGTATCATGTCTCGTCACCATCACAGCCCTGACCGATGTCTTCAAGTTCTTCATAGGCGTCATGTCCGACCTCCCATCGGTGCAGTCGTTCTGCCTTTGCACCAGCACCTCCATCATATTTTCTTACATCTACACAATCACCTTCTCTGGGGCCTTCCTGGCTCTAAACGGAAGGCGAGAGGCCAGCGACAGGCACTGGCTGACCTGCATGAAAATATCATCCGACAATCCTGATCATCGTTCTGCGGTGTATAACATATGCTGCATGGGAGGCGACTATGATAAGAACACTGGAGCAGAAAAAAGACAACCAGCAAGTAATTTCTTTAAGGACTACTATGGCCCATTTTTGATCAAACCCTGGGTCAAGGGAGCTGTAATTTTCCTTTATTTCGTATATTTAGCCTCAAGTATTCATGGATGTTTCCAGGTACAACAGGGGATAGAGCTTTATGATCTGGCAGCTGATAAGTCCCATGTTACAAGATTCAATAGGAAGGATTGGCAGTATTTTTCTAATTACGGTTCATCTGTGATGGTTATTGTAAGCGAGGAATTCCCGTATTGGGATAAGACTAAGAGGTACCAACTTCAGGGATGCTTAGAGGACTTCAGACGGCTCCAGTTTGTAGATAAGGATGTGTACACATCCTGGCTGGACTCTTATTTGTCATATGGACAAGAAAGACATGTAAACTTTGATGATAAAGATGTTTTTCTGAAAAATCTATCTCAATTTTTTGATTTATTTCCTTTTCTAAAGCAAGACATTAATCTCACTGGGGATGCCATCCCCGCATCCCGGTTCTTCATTCAGACTCCTGATATTGCCAACGCCAGCATGGAAATCGAAATGCTCAAAGTTCTTAAAACCACCGCAGGCAGATGCCGTGCAGCGTCTTTAGTAGTCTATAACCAAGAATTCATCTTCTTTGACCAGTATGGTGTAGTAGTGAGTAGCACGGTTAAAAACGTTGGCGTCATCACAGCTGTGATGTTGGTTGTCTCTCTCCTGCTGATTCCTAACCCCATCTGCTCATTATGGGTGACTTGCTCGATTGGTTCAGTCACTGCGGGGGTGACTGGTTTTATGGTGCTGTGGGATGTCAGTCTCGATTCCATATCCACGATCATTTTTACCGTCTGCATTGGCTTCACGGTTGATTCCTCAGCTCACGTGTCCTAGGCCTTCGTCTCCAGTAAGAAGCAGAATCCCGATGACAAGGCTGTGGATGCTCTGTCCAGTCTAGGCTATCCCATACTTCAAGGCGCCTTGCCCACCATGTTAGGGGTGTCAGTGTTGGCTACCTCTGAATTTCACACATTCAGAACATTTTTTAAGATCTTCTTTCTTGTCATGTTTATTGGGATGGTTCACGGCCTTGTTTTCATCCCAGTATTTCTGACATCATTCAATTGCTGCTCAGAGAAAGATGAAAGCAAAGACAAAAGTCTAAAAATCAGCAAACTATAACGGATCAAAAATGCTAATCACGTTTTAGTAGTTAGGCATTTTTGTTACTCGCAGATCCCATAATAAAACGTATTCCAAAACAACATTTACTTTAAAAGCGCTCGAGAGGTCATATGCAGAAGTTTTAAATCAAACATTTCAGTTTCTGAATGTTAAAAGTGAATTTATCTAACCCTACAAATACCAAAAGAACCTTTGGTTAAAATGTTTATCGTCCAATATTTTTTACCTGAAGGTGTACTGTATACTGTAAGGTGTTCATTTTTATATTCATTTTGGTGTATTTGTCTTAATCGATGAGCTTAATGGATGAAGATTTCCAGTGATTTTGTAAATAGCTATTTTGTATTCATTGCTGTATACTTTTATCATAGTTAATTAGAGGTTTTGTCTCAATAAACATACAGCTCAATCGAGCTCTTTACTATTTTGCCATGTTATGCATGATAGTGAAGTCTTCTGTTTTATACTGAATTGCGTGACTACTTTGTTTGCTCTTGCCAAGCCGACAGTATGAAACTGACATGTTTAAAACTTCAAAACCAGCCTCTCTAATTTGAATACATGCAATAAGGCCATTGAAACCGTACTCACCCTATTATCATTATGGTATTGATTAAAACAACAGACCTCTTCTAAGATAACTTTCAAAATTTACAGTTACTGAGGCACATTAATGTTCAACCCTCCAAAAAGCCACCTGCAGTCAGTATATAATGAAATGGCTAATTTTTATCAATGGGGTTGGGGCATTTTTGTTGGCAGCAGTGTGAGCAATTGATCGCTGATGATTATGGAGATGACTCACTGTCCTCATCAGAAAAGCGGAGCTACACTCTACAGTCATTTACTCTTTGAACTCTTCAAAAAAACGCATTATAATGACAACAGAACTGAGCATTAACAATAGAATTAATAAAGCGGTTGCAAGTAAGAAAATCCCACTAAATATCTTTACCCCATTGTATGTTTTATGGCTATGAATAGAGAAGGCAAGTTAACATGTACCAATAACAAACTATTATTTATATTTTATATTAGCTTATCTAGGTAATAGGTATCCGTGATTGTTGATTCAAACTTTTTAAAGCTTGCTGCATGGGACAGTAAAAAAAAAAATCCTGGTCTTGATTACATATTCATCATAGTCTCCAACCGGCAGCATATTAATATGCATTAACATGTCCACACAGATGGCTCACACCTCATAAGAAGGTGCTATGTCCACCCTCATCGCCATCATCCTGACTGATCGTTCGGGATCTCACATGGGTTTAATTTTCACAATTTAATTGTCTCTGAATGGTTCTGGCAGGAATGGTCATCCTATTTTTTCCGCAATATTCTGAGCCTTTCCTGATGGAAAGGCAGGAAATAAATTGATCCTAGTGGATGCAGAATTTGTCATATACAACCTTACGATACGTAAGCCTGCAGGCTCACTGGCATCGGGCATAGGCACAAGATTAATAGGATATGAACGGCAAAGACATGAGCGAGAGGAGTAGAAATGCAGCGGTAGATTGTCAAAAATAGCAGAAGAAAGAGCCACTTTAAATTCATACAAGCAGATTTGATTAGTAATAAACTCAGATTCTAAATGACTACAAACGGACACATACTGTATGAGTTTGATGCTTCTTATATCCACCAATGCAGAGCTCTGCACTGGACTTTAAAAGCGCACTGACCAAAGTTAAAGTTTTTTTTTCACAGTGGAAAAATGCATCTCACCCTTTCAGCAGTGCGAGCAATCTGACTTACAAATGCCCTCAGACTGACACAGACAGAAGGGCAGTATCAATTTAAAAGTTTTCCCGATTAATTTCTTTACAGCGGTGCAAACACAGCAACGTTGGGTTTCCTGTCTCGGGCTGTTTGCTTGCAGATATCAAGAATTCAATATAGGACACGCGAGCAGCCTCGGACGCGGCTGTGCGAATGTAGGTTGGTCGAGGAATCCAGGAGGTCTTCAAGTTCCAACCTCTAGAATCCCTGATGGCCCGTGCAGCGCGCAGGCCGACTCCCAGCTCTGTCACCCCTTCGTCACGCCTGTCTTCCCTCACCCTGCTCCCAGGACGAGATGCCTCTAGCCCACACAGCGTGACGTGACATGCCCCTGAACCAAGGAAGGAGAGGGAAGGAGAGGGAGCGAGAGCAACCTAAGAGCTTGAACTAATAAGAAAGAGAGAGAGAGAGAGACTGATGGCTTGGTGACAAAGTAAAGAAGTAGATCACATTGCCAGCGGGCCATGTAGGTTTGGAGAAATGGTTGCCCAGTTTTATGTATGAGTTGTGTTTTACTTTGCTGGAAGATATTTCATAGTGCCATGATTAAGGATTACAAGGAAGCACCTTTTTTGGTATGTTACAGTTTGCTTGCTGCTCAACTTTTTCAGTTACACAGTATTTGACAAAACAGAAAATGAGCTTGATCTTGCGCATACACCATATGGCCAAACGTATCTGAACTTCCAAACAAAGTAAGTGGACAACCCCGACATTACTCACTACATTATGTAATTCCTGGACATCTCATTCCAAAACCATGGACATTAATCTGCTGCTATAAAAGCCTCCGTTCTTCTGATTTCAGACTTTCCAGCTAGCTTTTGGACACTGCAGGGAATTGCTCCCTTTCAGCCACAAGAGCTTTAGTGAGGTCGGCCACTGATGTTGGGCGATAAGGCCTGGCCCGCAGTTGGCGTCCCAGTTCATCCCAAAGGTGTTGGATGGGGTTGAGGACGGGGAGTTTTTCCACACCACTCTCAGAAAGCCGTTTCCTTTATAGATCTTGCTTTATGCCAGGGGGGGGTGCTGTCATGTTCCAACAGGAAATGGCCCTCCCCCCTTTTGTTGCCACAAGGGTGGAAGTACACTAATGTACAAAATATCACTGTGGGCTGAAGCATTACAATTTCCCTTAAAGGCCATGAAAGCTTGTTTTCCCAATCGGCTCCGTACTATGAATGATGGGGGTCCTACAAACAGTTTAGCAACATGTGATTCAGAAACGGATTAGGGTATGCCGTTTGGTCACTGTCCATCAAGTGTGACCAAACCACAGCCACGCAGCAGCGAGGAAGCAGATGAACTTTGCTTTACTTTAGTAATAAAGTGGCTCCGATTGGCGCTTATTATTGTCAATGTTTAATGTTACAGAGAAATACTGAAGCTTTGAAGCCAAATCTTCAGGGCTCCGACCCATGAAAAACAGCCCCAAACAAAAACCATGTGGACAGGGGTGATGGCAAACAGTGTAAATGCCATCTCCTACATCTCACATATCTTATTTTCATATAAGCAGTTAAATAAGGCCAACCCATCCCATTCCTTTTTCTTCCGTGCTTTTGTTTCCTGATGGTTCTGTCCTATATCACGACCTTGCAACCTCTTGAGTGGAGAAGAATGATTCACAGCATGTCGATGCTCCTTTTGAGTTTTCTTTATTTATAAAAGTCAGGTACACACAGTTTGCAGCGAGAGAATCATTGAGGTAAAATTAAAAAGCCTGCAAGGGTCCAGTCGAGTCGGATTCTTCAATTCTGATTCTCCAACAATATCAGGCTGTTGTCCCAAATATATAAGCTTATGCACATTAACCCTTTAATATTCAGGATATCCCGCCCCCAACTTTGGTTCGTTACCAATCAGGGTCAGTTTCAGTGTTCTCACTCCCCAATTGCTGATCCCACATATATCACTTTATCTCTGTTGTGACATTAGGCCTTAATGAGGCGAGATGGAGCTTAGGCTACACGTTGACGTAAACCTCCCGTGTGTCCTTGGAACCAGGCAACACAGAATTTGACAGAGGCTGGAATTTGTCAAAAGCACTCCCTGCGTCTATTCACACAGAGCCGCAGTCTAGGAATTTGGGAAAAACACTCTTGACCGATCATGAAATACACAATAGTTCCACGCAGAAGAGCCAGACCAGACTAGATAAAAGTATGTGGAAAGGGGTGTCCGCATACCTTTGGCCACATAGTGTAGTATGTTTAAAGTTACTTGTATTTGAAAAAATATAAAAGAATACATGCCTAAGCCCATTGTTATCGGCACCCATAGACTTTAAGGAAAGATCAAAACTAAAGAAAACTATTTAAAAATGTTTTCTTTCTTTAAAAAAAAATATTGATCAATCTTTCTTTTCACAGGGATGAGTGGATGGAAAACGACTCTTGAATACCAAAGTGAGACATCGATCAATTGATCTAAATTAAGCGCCTCATTCTGATAAATGAGCCGAGGCCGACTTTTTCGGTTTCTGCCCCCGGACAGCTCCCCCTTCCACCGCTCCACCGAACACTGCTCGCTGATTGACAGGGGAGGCGGCCATACGCGGATCAGCGGCGCTTCCGGAGCCCTATGAAACGACGGGGAAGACGGGCTCTGAGAGCGCACGGCTCCCGCTGTGCGTCTCTTCGTGGGTTTCATAGGCCTACTCAATGCCTGTCGTGGTCGGAAGAGGGCGGAGTGCCTTTGCCATCCAAGTGAGAGGCTCCCTGACTCGGTGCCTCCTAAAAAAAAAAAAAAAAAAAAAAAAAAAATTATATAAATATAATAATGACCTGCTCCCTTACCCCTCCCATCCTCCTCGGGTTGATTCAGTCTATTGTAGCCTGCACGCAGAAGGAGAACGGCCGCCGCGCAGCAAAGCCACGACAGCCTTGTCTACGGTGAGACAGAGAGACGGAGAGAGAGAGAGAGAGAGAGAGAGAGAGAGAGAGGTAGAGGTGGTGGTGATGGGGAAACAGCTGCAAGCGGATACTCAACATCATCAACAAGCTGTCTGAGGCATCTGTAGAGAAGAAGAAGGGACCTGACGGGAACAGCGAGGGGGTTCCTCACGTTTCTCCCTCCTTTGCCTTTTGATTTCCAGAGCAGAGGCGTGGAGCTTGCGAGAATATCCTACAAGTGGCGAAGCGATGGTTTAGCGGAGCAATTTGGCAAATTCCTTTCTTTTTTTTTTAAATTTATTATTATTATTATTTTTTTTTTTTCCAGCAAGCCCGCCCGACGACACTGCAATTCCGAGCAGCGATCCTCCGAACATCTGTGGACGCTTTTTCCGGAGGAGGAGATGGCTGTTTTCCGGCTGTCGTTGTTGCTGCAAGTGGGGTTTGTGATCGGTTCGAACCATAAATACGCGGAGTGGTCCGCGCATGGGGAAGACATCGGGGCACAGGGGGCGACTCGCGGCGCTCAGACGCACCGTCGGCAGCTGGCGCATCTCCGTGCGCCTCATCCTCCTCCCGCGGAGACGGCGGAGCTGGCGCAGAAAATAGAGGAGCATCTCCCCCGGGTGGTCACGGCTTTTCTACACACGGGGGACTCGGCCACCTTAAAGCACGCCAACTGCTCGCGGAGGTACGAGCTCACCTCTCTGCGGGGAAGGTCACACGCGACCCCGCATTACTCCATGAGCGGCGTGCTGGATACGGTGCTGCACGCCACAAACTTCCTCAACATGATACTGCAAGCCAACAGGTCCAGGGAGCAGAGTCTCCGGCGAGACATCGAGTGGTACCATGCCTTAGTCAGGAGTATACTGGAGGGGGACGCCAAGATTCACCGGGCGGTTGTCACTTTCATCGCGGATCCATCCGTGGCGGGGCCCTCGGTGCTTCTGCAAGCCACCAGGGCCGGTGGAGAGATAGTCCTCCAAGACCTCTCCGGCATGGCCCAGCGCTATCTGCACAACCGCACGGCGGACACAGAGTGGTACCACGAAGTTAAAGACAGGAAGAAGCCGAGTTTCCAAAAGAGGGTGCTGAGCCAAGATTTTGCATCAGTTGACAATTCTTTAAAAAGAGGAGAGAGTTTCATCCCAGACAGGACACACGTCAAATGGTCCGCGCCCTACCTGGAGTGTGAAAATGGGAATTTTGTTCCCCGGTGGCTTTTGACCTTATCGGCTGCTTTCTATGGCCTGAAGCCCAACCTGGCTCCTGACTTCAGGTAGGCACACAGACGGTTGAAATTTGAGCAGTTGCTTGGCGGTAAATGGGCTGGCAAACAACATAATGAGCCGAAACGGGCTCGGCAAATCATCATTTTTGCCCTCTTGCCGTGAAAAAAAAAAAAAAAACCTCCTCGTACAGCTTGACACACACCTGTGGTGCCATTAGTTGTGTTTAAAAACCACAGATTCACGTGAGAGAGGCTCGTGTCAGTCTAAAGGGGCGATCAGGTGGGTTCGACCACCACAACAATGCCAGTCCTCACACATAAACCCAGATAGGGCTTAGCGAGGTGATCGTACCTGCCTGTCTTTATTCCCCCAACATACCGCAGCCTCCCACTGGCCTCCTTTTGTTACAGGAGGGGGGTTTTCTTCTCTCCTCCAGTCTGACAAGGCGGCGGGATGCTAAAAATAACCCTGGATGTTACTCGATGTAGCAGTGGTGGAAACCTCTGGCTACAGGCCCTAATTCATTTTTCAAACTTGCTCGGCTGCACGCTTTACTACTCAGGAAATGTCGTGTGCCCTTTCTTTTCCCCTTCTGTCAAGGGAGGCTGCAAAATCTGCAATGAGTCAGAGCCTTCCTCAGATGAGAAGAAGCCAATTTATAGAATAAAGCAAAGGCAGCCTGCATCAGCAGATGAAGAGGGGCTTCAATATGTCTGATTTTTGGGTGTTTTGTACAACCCATGTCCTAAAGCCACCCCTGCTGCAGCCTGTTGGTTAATGTGCCATGTTTATGCCAGCAGCCCTGATATGCACTGGAATAGTCAAGTTTTAAGGGTCCATAGGATCCTGACCAACATCTTCCCAATGAATATTTAATCCAGATCACTAGTTGTGTGTGTACTGCCTTCGATGAATCTTTAATTGATACGCTCAGGTCGCTCACTGGCAGGCAGAGATTGCAAACGAGTGAGAAGCTGCAGTGATTATACTGTAACAGGCTATCAGCTACCTGGTGTTTTCCCACACTAAAGCCTCTCAGAAGCAGCTTCACATGCTCGCAGCGAGGCAGTCTGATAGCAAATGAGCCCATACACTCGACGGATGAATAGTCGAAACTGTTATACACCGGACCTCCACTTCAGGGTTTATTTACAAAGCCCAATGTATGATTTGGTTGAAAAGTGGCAGGTTTTCCCAGAGAATTTTGTTGTTGCAGAGGCATTCCTATCATTGCCGAAGGACCAGCTTTTCACTGTCCATTTTTTCTTCCCCCTTTCAACCTTGCAACGGAGGCCGAAGAGCAACATCTATTCAGGAAGTACTTTCCTTACACCCGATACAACAGTTTGGAGTTTCTCCAATCAAAATAAGGACATTTTGGCATTATCACACTCTATAGTCACTCTTCGTGACCTTACTGTAAATCTAACTCAATTTAAATACGGAGAAAATTAAGGCTCTGCACACTTAACCCCGGTTTAATGTCAGACCAGTGCAAGTATTTAACAGAATAGTTCAACATTTTGGGAAATTCACTTATCTGCTGTCTTGCTAAGAGTTAGATGAGAAGATTAATACCACTCTCGCGTGTATGTTGTAGAAATGGAGCTGCCTCCAGCAGGCAGTTAGCATAGCTTAGCACAAAGAGTGGAAACAGGGGGAAAGAGCTAGCCTTACTCATACATTTAGTTTTAGTATTGATTGAACAAACAAGATATTGGGTGTCATTTAGTGAGCTTTAGCGTTACTGGTAGGGAAATTTTATTACCTTTACACAAAGCCAGGTCAGCCCCCCCCCCCGTTTTTACATGTTATGCTAAGCTAAGCTAACAGGCTTTGGCAGTAGCTTCATAATTACTGTACAGACATGACAGTGGTAATGATCTTCTCAACCAACTCTCGGCAGCAAAAAGTAAGTATGTAAGCGCGTTTCCCAAAATGTCAAAACTCTTCCTTTAATAATAAAGATAAGCTTTCAGTTATCAGAACTTCATCAGCTAATGCCTCAAAGATACATCATACCACAAAAGTGGAGGATAAATGAATACAGGAGCCGATCAGGAAATCTCGGAAACACCCATCAGAGGATGAAAAAAAAAAGGTGAAAAACCATCACGTGGAGTAGGCCTGCCGTACCACCCCTCAAACACATCAGCAAACTCCATCTACAGCATGGTGGCGAGGTCAAAAGAGCGGTCACTTATAAAACTCATTCACGCGTACCTGCTTACATGCTGTGGAGCAGGGTCTGATTAAAGCGATAGTTCAACATTTAGGGAAATGGGTAACTACCAGCTGCCGCCTATCTTAGCTTAGAACGAAGGGTGTTTAGCAGGGACACAGCTAGCCTGGCTCTTATTTAACGGGACTCCGGAAGGTCACTGCTCCCGGCCAAGAAACTTTCCTGTAATTTGCAATATTTCAGGTCACATAACAACTTCTGTTGCACCTTCTCATGTCCTTTTTTTTTTTTCCGCCATGCCTCTGTTAGTTTGTTCATATCGAGGTAGCGGGGAGCTCACCCTGCGTCCTCCCTGTGCCCCGGCAGCCTGCCAGATAAGAAACATGAGAGGAGGGGAAACGCTGGCTAATATAGCTGCCTCAGACATCAGCTCTCCTTTCCCTTCCAGATGAATACACAATCAATACAACAATGAATTAATAATGAAAGATGTAGAACAACAACCTTGCATGGGCCATCTTGATTCCAGCCTTTTAATGCTTCAGCCACTTCCTGTGTGGTGCGATGATGCTGCGAGAAGAAAGATGAATTGTTTTGAATTTCTTTATGCATCACGCATACGGAAATTAACACATATTGAGTCTGTTTTTCCTCCCTTTTCGTTCGTCGAACACACAGGTGCTAAACAACTAATGTGACTTGTTGGAGCAGGAGTGTGTGGACACGTGTTTGGGATAGATCGACCTGTTTTTTTTTTTTTTTTGTGAAGGTGTAAGAAGTCGCACCTCTCACACATCATCTCTTCTCTTCCCGTCTGTCTCTTCAGCCGCACTCGAGGCACAGGGGAGGCAGCTTAGACCACACACAGAGGACTGCCGTTTTTTCAAACGTGCAGTGTGTATCTCTGTGCGTGTGTGTGTGTGTGTGTGTGCGTGTGTGTGTGTGTGCGCGCGCCATTGTTGGAGGCTCAGACATTCTTCAGTACGATACTGTACCGTCTTAATTGGCAGATCGCTCTAGCGTCGGACACAAACCTGCAGACACACAAAAGCAAAACCCAGTTTGAGCAAACACACTAAGTGAGTCTGCGCGGAAGAAAAAGGTGAGAGGGGAGGTGGTGCATTTGTTTGGTGAACACACACTGTACTTCAAACTCACCTTTTCACAACACAGACCTTGATTGCTTTGAGGCTGAAACTCAAGCAGCAGCAGAATAATAAGGCATACTAATTAAAACTATCCAAAGAGGACACCTAAACTGGAAAGGAATACATGTATTTTTCAGCATATTTCTCCAGGCCAAACAGGTTCTAATTAGATGGCAGAATCCTCTTCATTTACGCTTGGCTTTGCTTCCCGTTTTGCTGTACAAGCAGCTAGAGTTGGGGCAGCCTGACTGCTGTGGGACGCCGGCCCGTCTAACAGGGTGGGAGGCCTCGAGCTCCTGGAGGAGCCAGCAGCATCTGCTCAGATGGACTCCATCCAGAAGCAAATAGGAAGGAAACCCCACAATTCCTGGGGCTAAATGCTATTATATATGGTGTGAAACTGAGATGAAAGGGAGCAGAGGAAAAAAAAGACGCGTCCAAGTGGGAAATTAGCGGAGATTTGGAGCTAAAGCAGACAACATGTTGAGCTCAGAGCAGGAAGATGTTAGAAAGTTGAAATTAGGAGTGCACCTGAAACGGGACAGGTTTCCAAGCGAGGGTTAAAGATCCCTAAGGCGCTCCTTCTCTCCCTGCTGTCGTCACTGGGACTCCACTGCTTAGTAAGGTGACCCCTCAATACGATGCCTTCAGCCAGTAAATGTCAACGCTAGAGAAAATCCAACTACCCAGGCTTTCTGGCTAGTTATAAACCGATATTATATTCCTGATAATGCAGCTAATGATGGGAATAATCTCACGGATTTTGGTTGTGTTGTACTGATGCAGTTCAGTTGCCCCTCATATGATCACAAAATCAGTAATATCATCACTGTAGGTTTATCCTTTAATTATCTGGTGTGGGGGAAATAGAGCTGTGGTATGATAGAGGAGGCCTGAGAATGGGGGATAGAGTGCTGTCCTGGGTTTGATAAGTTTGAATATCTCTCGTATGAATTATAAGATGAAGCTATTCATGTTTAGGACATTATAGGATGGCAGGGTTGGAGAAGATTAAAGAGCATGCATAAGTTTGCCTTCAGAATTAAACAAGAACTATTTAAAATCACTTAGCCAACGTTCACCACAACTGACAAGTTGCTGACAAAGGGATCCTGACAACTGTCAGGTTTCCTTTGTCAGCAGCTCAAATCAATGAAGGATGTTCCAGCGTGGTGAGGAGTGCCTTTAATGACAAGAGTGTCAAGAATCCAGGAAGTGCAAGCTCTCCAAAAAAAAAAGAGAGGAGAAAGAAAGAGGTCTTTATTTTTTCTGTGACAGCTGCTTCGCCACGGGCACTCTGTCTTTTTTGATGACCAGCGACAGAACTCAATAAAATGACCCAGGTTGCACTGAAACACTGGTAGACAAGCAGCGTCCTGCCCAGCGGCTAGACTCACATTAGCTTCTGCTCGTCCTGTCAGCTTAATGCATTTCCATCACATAGGAGGCATTTTCCTTGGAAGGGCTGTGCACGGTTCTTGCTTTGTGATTGTCCTATGACATAATGCACGAACTGTGCTCTTCTAAAAGGACAGCAATGCGTTCTTGTCGAGACACTGTGGCAGGAGAAATGTGCGTGCAAGTGCATCTGGGCATGCAAGTCTTCTGGCTACATGGATAAGCTAAAGGATAATGTCTAAGCTTGTGCCAGTCTTCCATGTTCACCTCCCCTTTGCATTATTCTTGGTTTATTTGCACACAGTCAGTGTAACTGGAGATGTCAGAGCTTATTTCCTTTTCCTTCAGAAGAAACCGCTGGATGCTCTTTGTTCTTGTTCAAATATGCACTATATAAATACATATATACACACATGAAAAATTGCCCCGCACACACGAAATCTTAACATGGCTTTGCAGACGATCCTGTTTTTTTATGAGTTACGTGCCATGTTTCTGTCAATTTACATTGTCATTGATCAACATTCTGCTGTAGTTACCGTCAGTCATGTGACACCTACAGAAAGAAACACAAAATCTCCACCAAAAAAATAAAATAATACGGAATTATTCCAAGCAGGCTGTTTGGCATGTTGTGTGTTCACACTGGAAAAGTGACTAAATAATCAAAGAGAAGTCAGTTTGCAGCCCCGATCTGCTTGATATTCGACTGCGGGGTTAGCGTACGCTAATGTCCCACGTAATTGAATAAATGATAATAATTAAACAAACAAACAAACAACCAAACTGCAGATGGTGGTCAGAATGCTCCAGGGAGGAAACAAAATTAAGTACTACATCTCATTTGATTTCTGTGTGTGAAATCGATTTGTTAGTCGTAGTCCAAAGTCACAGTTTGACAACTTTATGTTAGTAGCATGGTTTGGTGGGTTACTTGGAAATGCAATTACTTATTACTATCGATGAAACAGTCATCGCATTACTTAGACCAGCTCTGTCAAAAGTTCTTTTGAACATAGCCACCACACCCACGTGCCACATCTTCTGTCTTAAGTATGTGTAGAAATAGAAAAATTTACGATTTACAACCAACGATGTGAGGCGATGGAGAGACACAATTTGCAAACAAAACAACTTTGCACCTACCCGAGCGTTATTTTTTTCTCCTCATGTTGGTGGTGGCTCGCTGCCTCGGCTCACCTCCAGCCGCAGGGCCAGGCTAACTTGTTCCCAGGCCTGTCTCTCCACTGTACACACTGGAGACGAAAATTGATATCAACCCTCCGTCAAACTCTCGGTAAGAAAGCAAACGAGCTGACCCTTCAGAATGCTTAGGCACCAGAGAGTTACCCAGGTTAGCAACTCTAAGTACCGAATTCAACCCTGTACAATTCTCGATCCTGAAAAAGTTATCACAGTGTGTACAAAATGCTGCAAAACGGTCATGTATGTTGACCTAATGAGAGCAAAACCAGTATACTATGATATGAACTATGCACTAGAATTGAATTAGGACACAGCTAACGTTAGGTAGTATAGCACCAGAAAATGATTAGCGAAATTGCTCTTATCAGCCTCATGTCATCACGCTGTAGAGTATACTTAGTCCTGTATGAGATAGCTGTTAGTAGAATAGAGTCTTGTTCTTTACTTGATCTGGTGTTAGTCTTAATCCATCCAGTGTTTTACCCCACCACTGTGCCAGAGCAGTGGATTTTACCAGGAAATCAACTATGACAAAAGTCATATCAGTCTGTCCTCGCAGAATTTTTAGGCTTTTAAGTCTCTTTGGCGCCACGATTAGTTGAAATTCGGACTATAGCACAGCTCCCCGTGCTGTCCGGAGAGGCCGAACTGGCTGATCAATCCCAGGGTCCATTTCGCGGGCCTGAATAGAGACGTACAGCTCAAAGCGTATAGATCTGCCATTCAGTGTTCATTCATGAATACATCAAAGACTGACTTGTAACAAAGAGGGCAAATGGAGGCCTTCATCGTGAGCATGTTTTGATGGATTTCCTTTTGTAGCCTAGGAGCAATTAGCCCGATACATCTACAGTCAACTACATAATGCTGCAGCTAACACTGGCACAGTCTGACTGGTCCGTCAGAAAGACCAGGGCACCTGCTGGTGGGCTGCTCCGCTCTTTGCTGCCGTGGTCTTTAGACCCACAAAGAATGGAGGATGAAAGGAGAGAGCACTCTCTTTCCTGGGGCACCACTATCGCCTGCTCTCTGTGATAACCCTGTCTTTATGCCTGAGGGCCCCCGACGGCCGCCATGATGCCTCTGCCCATGTTCCTCCTTGCCGCTCTCAAATTACGATCCATGTCACCACCTCCATTTGAGACCCAGCACGCTTGCATTTTTTTTCCTTTCTTTCTTTTTTTTTTCTCACAAGCTATTTTATACGCCATATGTCCACTTTGGCTGGGATGCCGGAGATTGCCTTGAGAGTTGGAAGCGGCAGAGAAAAAGGGGGGCGATCATGGAAAAAAAGACGAAAACAACAAGCTATTTTTTCTTTTGTAGACTCTCACTTTTGCAAGCAAAACCCAAGCAAATGTTAATGCTTGAGCTGCCATCGAAACAGGCATTTTGATGAGTTCTCCATCATAAACGGTTCTTGCACTGTGCATTTAAATGGACTCTTTCCTACCCTTGTTACATAACGGAGAACTGAAACTGAGGTAATTTCTCAGCAAAACAACCAGAAGCGCAGTGGAAGACCGGGGTCAGTCTGCCCCAAGGGAGAGAGGGTGTAGCAGTTATTAATAAGAGAGGTACAGGCAAAGAGAGCGTTGCACTTGCCCGGCCTCCACTGGGAGCCAGGTACAGTAAACCGGCTCCTGTACACCTGGAGAACATGCCACACCGGCAGCATTTTTAGATCTGCGCGTTCGTAAGTGCGTATGCCTAAAAAAAGCGAGAGCTGGATAAATATCGGCCGCTGAGTGATGTTGATGATGGTGTTTTATGTCACGTTCTAAATAATAATAGGTATTGAAATGTTTTTATTGCCATGTTGTCAATATTTAAAAGAATTCAAAATTTTTTTGATATAATAATTTGTCAGTGCTGCAGTGGGTGCATTTGCTTTACATGCACATTAATGAACCTGCTATGATCCTGAAAACTTACAATAGATAACTAATTTATTCATATACTGGATCACAACTGTGATCCACATTATACTTTATTTATTATAGCTTTTATTTATTGTAATAAGTAAGCGATTATACAGATTATAAAATTGGATTAACAACCGGGCAAACTCGAGGCGCGTTATCGCGCTTATACCATGGCCATTTCCCGCGGACAAAAAAGAGACGATGAGTTCAAATCACCATCAGTGTTTTTGAAACGTTTTGTTTGTTGTCAGCTTAAGCTTTGGTTGGGTCTGTTTCAGTCAGCATCAGCTGGTAATATGGCAGAAATAAGCCAAAAAACTGCTGCCATGGTTTCCGGGATTTTAATGTAACTTTCCCACTAATTTAGGGAGCGGGTTAAAGTCTTAGGTGGACCAATATTTGCGGCCTCTTGTAATATGATTTTGACTGACACCTTGCAGCCAATCAGAAGCAAGTGTTTACCGTTTTATTGAGAAATATAGTTTATGGTGGAACATCAGCACAGTTTTATGGACATTTTTCGCAGCAGTCATAGCAGGAAATACGCAGGTTCAGCTAATAACGCTAATCATGTCAAAATATCTGCCATTGCAAAGGCCTATTAAAGATCAGTAGTGAATTTTAATTTCCTTGGTTACCCTCCGCTTTTATAATTTCACAGTTTGTCACATTCGCAGTTTTTGTTTTCTGTCATCTCTTCTTCTAATTACAGCAGGACTGAACTCTGTCCCTTCCTCCTCTTCTTCCCAAAACCGACAGAGCGACATCGACGGCATCCTCTGCCACTCTCTGCTTTGTGTGCTGTTTAGCAAAGCTACCACGGTAGATGGCGTGACGAAGGCGTAACCATGGAAACCGCCCTTTCTCTGTTCACAACATCCAGCAGGAGATGGGGCAAGGTGTTTGCGTGCCTCTGTGTCCCGGCTAATATCAGCATATCAGTTTCATATCAGCATTTACATGTTCCAACTCATGGACAGAATACTGTAGATAATATTGATATTGTAATTATTTAACTGGACCCGTTGTCGGTTAGTTTGGGTAGTGATATAATGGTTTTTACCTGGATGAAGTTTGAGTTTGTTTTTCAGTTACGGTGGCTATCGCTGCTCATGCTAATCACTTAGTTCTTTGCTGCTGCTGTTTTGTACTGTGTTTTAAACACATTACTTACTATGAGCCCGTCTTGGACATTTGTTAACTTGAAGTCAACACGGGAATGAAAAATCTGGCAGCGCTTTATTCTGTGGGTCCTGAAAACAGGAACAACTCATTTCTTGCTAAAACTAGGGAAAAATTAGAAAAAAATTCAGACATTTATAAGTATTTAACGATTATTACGTTAATTTTAAACATTTTCCTGGTTTGCATTGGTCAAGCAACACATGAATATTTAATCTCATTCTCATATGCATTAGTGCAATGTTGGAAGATTGGAAGAACAGAAAAAGCTCTGATTATTTCGACTTATAGGAGTTTGCATTATTCTAAAAATCAAATTGACTTAAATTAGCTAACTTTGCTGTTTAACGTATTTTTGAGCGATTTGTTAACACGTGAAACTAGACACCAACAACTTGTGCATTAAGAGCTTGTTTTAAATTAGCCAAATTCATTGCATTAGCGTTAAAAATGGATTTTGATTAGATGCAACTGTCGGCAGCGGGGGGGGGGCTGTTCAGCCATTTTACCGCAGGTTTGTTGACTCTTTTGTAGTTCTTGGAACTACGAAAATAGTAGGACGCTAACGGGAACAGTTTTCCCAACTCGGCTGCTTGTAATTACTGCCTAAACGATATGACGCTCATCATTAAATGAAGTGATCACTACGGATCTAGTAGGTCATATGAGGGAAAACCATGGGATTTCTCACAGGAGGCTGTGGACAGCTATTGGACGGTACAATTATCCGATGTGTAAAATCATCGAAACTGCAAGAAGGGTAGAATGAGGTGTGAAGAGGGCTGTACATTTGAGAACTATTCCTAGGTAATAATGTTATCCATTAATATCTTGCCGAGACCACTAAGGGCTCTTTGACGAAGCGGCACTGGGGGCAAAATGCATTAATAATACAAATCATTGCACTCTAATTGAAGCCTTATTAGCTGCTGATCATCGGTAGAAACTTGTGGAGCTAAAATGAGAAATCAATCTTGAAGAGAAGTGACATATATCCGTTCTGTAGTAAAGGCTCTTTAAGCAAACGTTGTGTATCTGTAGGAGATGGTGTACCGTTGCGAGAAATTTCGACATACCGACGGCTGGATCAGAGAAATGCCTTTTTGCATCGCTGCACACTCTCTGAGTGTCATGACACTCGTGCGGCCGAGCTCTAACTCCGGAGAGTCGTACAGCATGTCTTCTCGCAAAGTTTAAAACCGGTATAGATTTTCTAACAACACCTTGCCTCAGGCTCTGCTCCATTTTTAAGTCTTCCAGGAGGGAAAGCCTGAACGTGGGCTGAGGTCACTGAGAGACAGTGCAGGGGTTCTTGTTGAGCTGCACATGTCTGAAATGCATTCTCTTGCATTAACCAAACAGAATAAAACACGGACCTTTTTGTATACGTGTCTGTTTTTCTTTCTACATACATATATACTGCATTCGGCTAATGGTTTGTCCGGTGTGCCGCGGCTGTCAGGTAGGAAAGACATATGCCAAACCAGTGAAAAAGACTCCGAATCAGAGAGGCCGACCTTCAGAATCACAGATGCTGACCGTTCTCTTCACAGAGCTTTAGGCAACTAAGTAAGTGTAAAGCCTCAGCAGCCCTGTTAGAAGTTCCTGCCCGGCTCAGCTGGCCGAAACGGAGCAAAGACGCCAGCCTTTCTGAGCTGAGTGTTCTGTTGTGTTAAGCGATCTATCGGCAGTTTATGGTCTCTCTGTCTGACTTTCAGCTGAGTAGAGGAGAGGAAATTGAGTTGTGGAAGTATATCTTTCCCCCCTAAAACGTACATGTGTTTCGCAGTTTGTGCTGTGAAACGAATACTCAACGTAAAACATATTTTCCTATATTATTTACTGTACGTCCGTGTAGAGTCACCCCCCTCAACACCCTCTTGGGGGCTTTGTGGGGTGTAAACGGAAGTAGAATATTGCCATGGAGTCAGTCATGACTCCGAGGAGGAGTACGAGTTTTGACGGAAATGGCTACAGTTACGCGCTAAGGGTTGTAAACTATCTCAATCGCCTGCACGAGCCGTGCATCACAGCCACTGCTGCTGCTGCGTTTGTTAACCCTGTTGGTAGGCGGGCCCGCATCACTGGGCCAAACAACTCGACGTCGGTTTCGGAACGCCAGCCTGCACTTGTCCCTTTTCGCCTCAGCGGTACCCCTGCCTCACATCTCACCCTCCACGCCCTCAACCCCTCTGGTCAGAAGATACTCTGTATACATGAGGGTGGCAGAGAAAATGATAACTGCATAAACAGAAAACATGGGGTTTCGGTTTTCCTCAATACTTGAATGAAACTAGATACTGAGCTGTACATTGTATCTGGTCTCATTTCCGTGTTTAAACACATTACTTACTATGAGCCTAGTTGTATCGGTAGTTTCCGCTTATATAAGCACCACTGCTAGAGGTTGTAGATCGGGGATATTTTTGTTGATTTGTTTTTTTTTATCCAGTTTTTTTTTTAAATTTACAATAATCTCACATTCGTGTGGCGTGTCACTAGTCACCGGCTTGCGTTTGTTTTTCAGCACATATCGCTGGTTTTTGAGATTTCCTCATCTCTCTACCACAATGTAGACATCCGGTCATGTAGCTCTCAAATGTATTTTAACGGTTAATTTGTAAAAACTCTTTCTCCTTGAGAAAACATTATAAGCACAGCCTGTAAAAATCCGACATCCCCTCGCTTCGCACTGACATTCTTAATTGCTCAGCGGCCGCCTTAATGATGTCCTCCTGTCTTGCAGGGGCGTGGTGCGAGTGGACATTAATCTGCAGGATGTTGATATCGACCAGTGCTCCACTGATGGCTGGTTTGCCGGAACCCATCGATGCAACCTGACCACTATGGAGGTGAGTGTGCCGACCATACGGATTAGACAGAAGACTGATTCACGCTGGAAAACCGAACTGTCGTGTACACGCATTCAGTCACATTTTCCACGAGGCACTGAACGGAAAAGCCCTAAATCTGTACGTTTCGTGATGAATGGATGGTGATCCAATTCTTCTTCAATGGCACTGTTACGACCTACTCCCACTTAGCTAAACATTATAGGCAATTGTTAAATGTAGGTACATGAAAATGCCTTTTTTTAAACATCTCCTTTAAGATAATTAATGTGTACTGGGGAACTTATTTGACTCGTTTCCAAAGCAGATCAGTGTTTTCCCTGCAAAAACTAATACTGTTACATTTACTACTTTGCTTTGTTTCTATTAACAATATACAGAGTTTACTATACGATAGTTACGCCTCTTACTGTGTAAAGAATAACTTGATATTTATCCTCGTAAATGTATCCTTCGGTGTGTCAAGGATGTTGTGAATAAATGTGTTTTGGTCACGCATGAATCTTTGTGAAATGCACCTGCACCTTATTACCTTTATCAAGGTTATGTTGTTACAAAATATGATTTGTTTGTCTGCTGAAACCGAATGCACTGCCGCGCGTGAAACTAAGTGGACGGATGAGTCCAACTGGGCCAATTAATTTGCAGTTTTACCGGTCACCATCATTGTTTTAGTCATTAGGCAGCTAACAGAGATACAGTATAAAGACTTGGTTACAAACCTCGAGGGTCTGTTTAAAGGAAAAGAAACGAAAGAAGAAATGAATTTAAAACGTAAGTGGTGGTAATGTCGGAGAGTTGGATGCGTGTTCGGCACTGGCAGCAGAAAATAGCCCTGGCCATTTTCATACTGATGAAAAATAGCCTGTCTCAAGGTCTTGGAACATGTGGGCTGAGCTGGAGGACAAGATGATAAAACTCTCTGCGCTTTGCTATATTTAAGACCCCACATTCTGAAATGGGGAAACTTTGAAGCTCAGCCAAAACAGAACAGTTGAGGATCGTAAATACCGTAGTTTAAAATGATTGATTATAGCGGTTTTAACAGATGCGTATTCCCTGAAAGAAAAAGAAATTTAATTGGTATAAACAGGAGCGAAAAACTAATCTTTTCAGCTTAAGTCCTCCGTTTGTCCAGGAATCTACAATTCCAGGTTATATGCAAATCGGCAGCATGTTGGGCTCAGACTTTTTTTTTTTCCCTTCTTTAAAATCATAAATTCATAACACCTTCTGCCCGCCTTCCCCGTAACCTTTCGCTGGCCGAGTGCTGCTCTCTGGCTACAGTGGCAGCCAGCTCGCTGGTCGATGCTCCCCGACGCTTCTTACCTGCTGCTTCAGTCCCATCGTTAGGAGTGATAGATTTTGAAGAGGAGCTGTAGATCCGACTCCTTCATAATGCATGTGATGTAATGGATGGCAGTGGGCCTCTTTGAATAATTAATCACTCTCCTTGTCTGAGTACTTCCACCTCTGCATGGACAGTCGATGCCATAGACATTTGACATAGTGTGTGTGTGTTGGATGGCTACAAGGAGACAAATACATTGTTACTGGTATGGATTTTAGCTTGGTTTGCAAAATAATGATCTCTGTGTGCTTACAGTGCAGGAGTGTGTTAGGAGTATGCTTACTTACAGCTGAATGATGAAAGCTGTTGTGGTCCTGGCATGTTGCAGGATATGTGTTGTCTTGCACGGCAGCTTCATCGTGCAGGAGGGCTCATTATCGTCACAACTGCCAGATAAACAACACTGATAGATGGAGGTACGGAGGAGGGAGTATGTATGCGGAGGTGCGGCGAACAAGAGCCGCGCTGATTTCAACCAAGTTGTGAGTGTCGGAGTGGCGGAGTGTGTGTCATTATTCATAAATTACACATGATCCCCTCTCATAATACAAGTCTCGCGCAAACAGGAGTTCTCCGTGTCCGGCACAGCTAACAGCCTGCCTTTCCCGGCCTTAGAGTGGACAACCAGGTAAATCAGAGGTGACGTGGGAGGCCGATGTTTCGCAAGCTATGAATAGAAAAAAGCCCAACAGCAGTATAATAAAGTCATGTAGGGCTGTGTGTGTGTGTGTGTGTGGTAATGTGATAAAAAAAAAACAGCACTGGGAGGGATGCCCTGCATTTGCAAACAGGGATTCATTCTGTTTTATTGCTGTTTTTTTTTTCACAGTCAGGTATTCCCTCCGCATGTGCAGCAATTTGTTGTTTAATGGGTTTCTTTGGCGTCATTTAAACAAAAAAGACAATCGTTTAAAGCTGCTATAGATCCGTGTTAGGACTATTTTCTTCGTTTTATTGGAAACAAAGCAGTTGTTTTAGTTGGTGCTGGAGCAGTTTAATTACCGAAGTGCTTCACTGACGTATTCACATTTCCACCCCCCCCCCCAAAGATGCTCTTTATAATGGCATTTGCAGCAACACTGCACTTCTACCTTGACTCCACATTTTGTTTTGCAATGCTCAACTCCGCCAGGATCTATCCCAACCTCTACGAATTCCTTTCATCACACATCCACTTTTGTTCTCCTTTGTCTCGGCGGCGTTTTAAGTGCCACCATTCCGGCAATTGAATTTGACAAAATGCAGTCGTTCCAGCCAGCCAGTCGGCTCCCTGGCTTCCCCTCACATCCTGCCTCTCAAGTTGCTGTTTGCCCAGCCGAGCTTTCAGGCGGCCCAAACTCAGACGGAGGAGGATGCTACGGATGACGGATTCACCAGTCGAGCCGAGGAAGGCAAAACAAAATGGGGCTCGGACTGTTGACATGAAAAAGACAGTAACCCAACAGCGTCAGAAACCTATGGTTATTTGACGACTGGCAATGCTGTTTTAAAATCCCTTGAATGTTGTACAGTTTTCCATCATTCTTTCCCCAAGAATCAATTCTACAAAACCCCTTTTTATTTATTTATTTTTTCCTGTGGTGCCACAGTTGACCTAAGCTATAGAGAGGTCCCACCCAAACCCAGTAGGATTTCAGATCTGTTGCGGAATGTGCGTGTGTAAAGCTTAAAAGCCTGATAATGGCTTGCTTTGATCCATCATTTGTGAATTTTAGGATAATGATGGAAGAAAATAGATATTGGAGCGGATAGATAGATAGATTGATAGATAGATTGAAAATTTCGATACTCGACATTGACTATTTTGACCCCCGTTTTCGAGCAGAACATCAGGGAATTCCCTTGCACGGTCTTTAGCGGTAATTTTCCTTTTCTTTTTTCCTTTTTCATTTGTTTTTAAAAAGATAAAAATTTAATGGATAGAAATTACTTGATAACATGCTGCACTGTAGACACCTAAACATAATTGGTGGGATGGGGGTTTATACCATTTCCGTATTGTTGTAAATCAGTTCTTCTTCCAAATTGTATATTTTACCATCAAATTACTGGAACTTTCATGCAACGGAGAGGATCAACCAGCTCACGCTGCTGTCAAGGACAATATGTAGTATTCAATGTTATCATCAACTCTGACTGCAGAACGGTCACTGCATGAATTAAGCCGAGAACAAACATTGTATTTCTTTTAATAATTATACAGCTCTGACTTACACCAATCATACTGAAACTAGAGAAATCATTACATAGCCAAACATGGCGCCCAAAGATGATCAATTTCTTGCTGAAAAGGTGTATACATGCTGTTTGAGGTTGACGTTTTCTCGTCTTTTTTCCACCTCTCATCTCTCGCTAATGGCACTTCCATTAGTGTGTTTCACCATTCTTCAAAAGTCTAGGACTCTGCCACCCTGGGGGCACCTTTCATACGAGAACGTGGCTGTGGATGATGATGAATGTTTCAATCAATTAGCTTATTGCACAGAACAAGTGGTGGGGCCCTGGGGAACTGTAGCCTGTGAAAGGCAGTGACACATAACCTGAATGATTACTCCAGCTGGCACGACAAGGACTCCTGACTCTGTGCTGTTTCTTGTTGAGGGCCGCTGGGTGAGGAGTGTGAGGGCCACTGGATGGAAATGAACGTTTATAAACTGAGAATGCTGTGAAAACATCTGACTTTGATCATAAATACAGGAAAGCGCTGTGAGCTTTAGAGATTTTTAATTTTAATTACTTATTGAATGTGGTTTAAAAAAATGTGTCACACGGTGTCGTACTACCTGGATCAAGTCTAAAAATTCAATACGTATGTTTTGTTTGATATCAATAACTGTAAACAGAGTTGCTGCTCTGGAGTCTGACATTACAACATTGGGTTGGTTCCCGTTCTTCCAGGGATGGCAATGGCAGTCCGTCTCTTTGGTCCCGACTGAAATATCTCAACAGTTCGATGGAGCGCCATAGAATTTGGCGCCGACATTCATTGCCCCGAGAGGATGAATCCTAATGACTTATTTGACCCCTTGACTTCTCCTCCTGCACCATCATGAGGTTGACGTTCCTGGTTTCGAGTGAAATATCTCAACAACTATTGGATGGATGGCTATGAAAATGGGCAAAGACATTCACGTCCCCCTCAGGGTGACTTCGGTGATAAGCTGACTTCTCTCTAGCAACGTCGTCAGGTTAAGATTTCAATTTGTCCTAATTTGTTTACGACTGTATTTTGTGTTTAGGGCGCATTAGCGAATGCTAGCATGCTAACACGCTAAACTAAGATGGTGAACATGGTAATCATTATATCCTCATACAGCTGCAAAGAACTGACTGTCCAGAACAAAACAGCAAAAACACTACGCACGAAATAGTTGCGCAACCCCTGCATGACAGGCTGTTGGCATTTTGTATATTCAACACCACGTGTGGTTTATGTTCGCCTCGCTGTGGTGCTCTATCTGTCGTTGAAAAGCTGAGGTGGATATTCCAGCTCTGTCTCTTGAATCACTGTTACATCTTGACCTTGGCCCACAAGGTTGTCCCAACCCAGCCCGCTATCATCTCAATCACACGCTGATTTCTCCGCCGTGTATCCTGTGCTGCTGAATTAATAACGACGCCGGTGTTAAAAAACTGCTGCTGCATCCTGCTGTGTCTGCTCTAGCTTTCTGCCTCTCTCTGGTTTTCGCCTCTCCCTCTCTCTCACTTGCAAACAGGCAAGTGTGCACTATACACACTTGTTGTCCTCATTGTTAGGACATCATTTGGACTTCGACTCGTTCCCTGGATTCCCACCCTAGCTCAAAGCATGGCTACTACTGTGTATTCCTAACTCCACAACATCAGCATCATTGTAACCATAACCAAAAAGTCTTACCCCTACTTTAAATAATTAACCTGGTGGAGACAAGATTTTGCTTGTGTTTGTCTCCATGAGACTGTGAGAATCTTTGTCCCCACAGTGTCTGTGTACAGTCAGATTCTTGTGGGGACCAGCATTCGTCCTCAGGTTAAACTTGACTCTACAATGTGACTGCACAAGTTTTTTTCACAACACTGAGATTTTGAAGTTCAGTGTGTGAACCAGATCTCTGTCCCCACTTTATGATTGTATATCCTGATTTTTTCCTCACAATCTGACAGATCAGATTTGCTGCAACTACAACGATTATTTCCATTATCGATTAATCTGCAGATTATTTTCTTGATTAATAAAATCATTTGTTGTCAGACACTAGTGAGAAATGCTTGCTATAATTTCTCACAGCCCAAGGTGATTCCTTCAGCTGCCTCGTTTGGTCTGACCAACCATCCAAAAGCTAAAGATATTCAGTTTACTCTCCTGTGTGACAAAGACAAGTAATCAAACTCCTAATTATTAATTACATACTAATTACTAATGCAACTCTACTACAGTGACTATGTAAACATATTAAAAACCCCCAAAAACGTTTTCCTCACAATTTGTCTGTTGCAAGTAAGCACACACATGTTCACGGGCATTACAGGGATAAAAGAAAACAAACAAACAAAAAAAACCCTGTCCATTTAGAGTAGTCTTTCACACTGATTGAGTCAGTACTTTGATTAAAAAAAGACAGACAGAAAAACAGCTGACTGGCATTGACCCCGGTGGTGACCTACCACCAAAGCCATCCATGTCCTACATTGTTTCTGTGATTTGCATCTCATTGTCTTTTGTCCTGCAATCTGTACTTTTAGCTGGTTTTTTAATTTAGGAAGAGCAGACGAAGCCCACGCATTGTATTGGCGGCCACGATAACAAGTCCTTTATCTAGACGGCACTGGCCGCAGAGGAACATGCATTTCGAGGATGCTGGCACAGGAGTGTGTAATGTACAACTGCCAGCACCTCCTACGAATGACTCGATTTCCTTCTTTTTGGTTCATTCATTTAACCGGAGAAAGACGTATGACGCGCTGAATTGATGGGATTCATTTTAAAACACTCTGAAAAACTGATCGCCAACTGAAATTCATTCATCGGCGTGTCACAAAAAAGATTGATTTGAGCATCAGAAATGTTGCTTAATTTGCATGCAAAGGTTTTAGGTCTCATTCTGCCCCATAATGAGGTGCCTTTTGTGCTAGCAATCATTTCCTGTGAGAGACTGACAGTTTTTTCAAATGGTGGATTTCCTTAAACGCTTATGCTAGTATTCCCTCAATTAAAAGCACTCTGAGTACAACATTAAAAGCACCGAAACATGCTCTGAAATGTTGTATTCATATTTACTTTATATAATTTAATTGCTTTGTTAATCATTTAAGGGTAATAATGTATCCCAGAGCACGGAAATGACATGTATTTGAGGTATTCTTTAAGAGTTTTCCTATAAAATGAGCCTCCTCCTGTTTCAAACTGAAGAAACCTACCGTGAGTAAATGATTAATGGCTTGAAACTTACGCTTACAAAAAGGAGAAAAAGATAGTATCCCTGTTAAATATTAAGCAATGAATACCAGGAACTGATTCCTTTAACGCATTTGATTTGAAGTGAAACTGTCAATTTGGTCATGTTTTCTTAAATTGTTACACAGATTCCTAAGATGACGCACAGTTTTATGTCACATCCAAATATGTCATTCTAAACTAGGACTAGGACTTGATTTTTTTCGCTCGACGTGCTGCACGCTCAGAAAACTCCCCAAGCCCCCTCTGTGAATGTGATACATTAGCTGAGCAATGGTGAGTAACGTGTCTGCTTGTTTCTCTCCGACAGCTTCCCCATCCAAGTGTTCCCTCTGCACCCATTCAACAAAAGTGCTTACCCCTTCGTCGTCGGCAGGCCCCTGTCGCACATTCTTCGATAAAAATAGCATTCTTCTAAGGACCTTGGGAATCCCCCCGTCGTAGTGGGGCCGGGATTCCCAGAAGGGACCCATGTCAGGAGCAGTTTCACACTGGGGCCCATGACCCTTTCAACCCGCCGTACTCGTTTCAGCAGTTTGGGTGGAGAGAAAGTGCTTGAAGCATCCTAATTAACTACGCTCCTTGCTATGTTGCCTATTAGAGTATGTTCAGGAGCCTATAAATAGGGTAATTGCTAATTATCTACAGTGATCACACCAAAGCTGTGATTATGCTTCAGAGCTGATAAGGGTGTTTGATAGGAAGGAAACAGAATACTGCTGTGCACCAGCAGATTCAAATTCACCCCCTTCAATTTTCAGCAAATCTTTTTTTGCTGGGTGAATTACACAGCATTGTTGTAAGTAAGTCCTACTCAAAAACGGGGAAGGAAAAAAAAAAAAAAGGCAATAAATCTGGATTTCTTTCCACTGTAGAAGTAGAGTTTAATGAGTTTCTTAAGGTTGAACGGAGATGTAGATACGTCTGCAGCTTGGCAGATGGACGGAGTGTTACATCTTGGAAAGAGTTATTTAAAGTTTTCAGCGCTAGAGAAAGAAAAACAAACCTTTTTTTTAACGTTTTGATAGTGGCGCGAACATGAAACATCCAATCGCGTGTCATACCAACACGGTCTGGGTCAGAATACTTGAGAATACTTTCTGTAACATTGCCTATGTTTCATCATTCAATATCCAAAATAATATAGAGGATTCACTTTATAAGAGTGTTACGCCGTCATCCACGGTTAAATGCTATTCCTTTTACAGGGCATTTTTTTGTGGTAGGAAATGAAACCACTAATACACAAAATTCAAATCTCACTTTGGACGCAGCTAAGATGCTCTATGTCCCGAGGCGCTGTATCCTCCGGGTGGTTGGAGGCGAAAACATCAAGGCTGAGGGCTGTTGGCCACAACGCAGAGGGACGAAGGATCACAGGACACGTCTGGTTTTGACTTTGGCCCCTGGTAGTGCAGCCCTTCCCTCAACCACTGTCCCGCTAATTGGCTCTGTGGATAATGGCGGAACTCTGAATTTACATGGAAGCACTTTGAAGACGTGAATACACTCGCCCCCGGGCAAAGTCTTACATCCGCTCTGCCCGGCCTCGGAAGCGCACCGTAAACCGAGGACGGTAAGCAAACACTCGGTCCAGGGAGGATGGGAAAAGAGTGAAATGTAGAGGTAACATTTGTCCAGGGACCCCAGAGATTGGATGTCAATTCAGCACAGCAGCATGCTTACAAAGGACAGAAATAGGCAAAAATAAAGAGTGTGGGACACAGACAAAAGAAAAGAGAGTAATGGCAGCTACGTTTACGCTCACAAAAGTTACCTGGCTGCTGCCTTCGCTCCGGTTTAGGTCTTACTAAGCTGTTTACACGAAACTTACACTGTGTGTAAACCTGCTGTCTACGCAAGGTGTTTAAAACAAGAAGTTTTGGAACATCCCTCCATTTCACATAACTTATTTGGATCCATGTCACAGTACCAGCGGCCTAAGCATGATGGCCCAGGCATCCCTCTCGTTTGTCACATCCTCAAAGCTCCTTCTGGGAGATCCCGAGTCCCGTTGGGATATATAAACCTCTCCGGCATGTTCTGGGTCTGCCACAGGGTCTCCCCCGTGTTGGACTTGTCTGGGAATATCTCCACAGGGAGGCGTCCCGGAGGATCAGGCGCCCAAGGCATCTCAGCTGGGTCTTTTCAGCACGAACGAGTATCTGTCCTAGTTCGAGCTTCTTCAGATATCCGCGCTCCTCACCCTGCCCCTAGACCCCCCAGAGGAAACTGATGATTTCGACCACTTCGCCGCTGCCTCACTTCGGTGTCAAGTAACCTGAGAAGTTAACGTTACTGTAAGGCAGTTGCAAATCAGCGAACAGCAGCTTTATCCAGGGTTATTCCTTCCATGGTGTCAAATCGGAAATGCTTTCCACATAACGTTATAGAAAATTTGATGACATAGCACACTTTTTTTTTTTTTTTTTTTTACCATTTTGCGTTAATCGAGCCAACAACAATAGCGGAGTTAACTGAAAAAGCAACAAGGCACGAGATGAGTCAGCCAGTGAATTCTGCCCAGCCTGAGTACAAGGAATGACCTGGGGTGCTTGCAAGAATTTGAGATGTGAACAGATCATTATGGAGCAAGTATTTTTTAACCTTTTCCCACGTTCAAACAGTAGTTTGTGTTTAAAACAAAAAAGTGACACCCCTAGTCCCTCCTTGTGTATTCGAAAACAAAGAAAAATTGCCTTTTTTGAGTCAATTTCAAGCCACAGATTAGGATGACAGGGATTTCAAGTGAGGAGAAGCTGCAACTGTTGCAGTTGCTGTATATGAGGAGAGTCGGCGTGTAGGGTGAGTGGACAACAGCGGCAGCGTTCCCTGTCCTTCATCACCCCCTGTCACTTTCTTCCCCTGGAGGCCTCTGTGGGTATGTCAGAAAAACTTTGTGTGCGCCTGAACCCTCTTTTTCATGGCTCTTTGTTCTTGCTGGTGCACGGATTATATAAACCTCACACGCGGCCGAGCGCGTGAGGGCGTGGCGTATCTGTTCGCGGGACCGACCACTGCAAGCTGCGAGAGTCAGCGCTCCTGCTCATTTTACTGCGTGAGCAGGGAGTAAGTACGTGCCCGGGCCAGTTTCACTTTGACACTAACATAAGCTGCGAAAGTGATTATGGAAGCAATATCCCAGCGGTGTCTGTTGTGTGCGCTAAGGAGCTGCGTGTGTTTACTTGTCCCAGGTCGATGGCGATGTTAAGCTCCCACTAGGCCCGAGTGTTTATCTCACTGGTGTTTAGGCTTTGGTCTTTGGACAGCACCCAGAGCGAGGCCCCCTCTGTCCGGGCAGCTCCGCTCCGGCTAACTCCTGACGGTTGACCTCGTTTAAAGGCCTGGCTGCCTGTCTAGCTGTCCCTCTGAGCAAGACACACGGCCGTCCAGCTCTCTGCAGTGTCTCTGTGACTGCGTAGGCTTTGTCTGTGTGCCTCTGTGTTTGGCTCTATGACTGAGTTAGAGTAATGCACAGGGGCTCACCCAGGACCAATTTATTGAGCCCAGTCACTGCCCGACAGCTAAAAATAAAATAAAATAAAATAAAAATCACTATCACCCAGCCTGTAGCAAATATTTTGACGTCAATACACAGAGCAGTCAGAGGTTATCAGTCACTTCCTAAAACAGGGCACTAGTTAAAGACTGATAACCTCTATACTTTACCTCCACAGCCTTTTTAGTTTAATATAACGTTATCCAAAACATTTTGTTTTAACTTAACTGAGGTGTTGAGTAGGGATGTGCGCGATAAGTCGACTGAACGATTAAACGTTGCTACCTTCACTAGTTGGCACAAGAAATACTAGTCGGTTATACTAGTTATCAATACTTTATGAATTTACGATGCCTGTTAACTGTTGTGTCCACGATGTCACGCAGCCGCCAGACAGCGCCCCCCCCCCCACACGCTAGCGCTCTGATGTTGTAAACCCGCGAGGTGGAAAGCGGGACAGAAGACGTCTCGTAAAACCAGCGCGGTTTGGCGGTATTTTGATCTAGAAAATGAAAAAAAAGGCTGTGTGTGGGCTGTGTCGGAATAAACCGGCATATAACCACTCCGGTGGAGCGCAGGCATGGGGACGTTAGCCTCCAAGGAAAGAAGGCGGCTGGTGCGAGCACTGCTTATGTGGGCCACACTCGGCAAAACCCATAGGACATCATTTACCCGCAGACGCTGTGATCTCGCCTAGTTCCCGATTCAGTTCTGCCCAATTTTGACTGTTTTCTGAGTATTTTCGTACTTTAAATTTAAATTTAAGTCCAGTCGCCAGAGAAATCAGTCATTGGGAAGATCCCTAGTTGTGAGCTCATTTAAAGTCACATTGATAAAACAATCTTGCGTTGGATGGACACAAAAATAAAAAATAAATCGAAAAAAATAGGATCATTCTGTGTAACAATCAGTTATCATTATAATTTGAATATTGAAGGAGCCGCTTAACAGTAACATGCAATGTTTGATCGTTACGTTTATGTTTAAGGCTGTATAACTTCTTCACTTGCTGAATAGTACAGCCCATGAGAGGCAATTTCATCTTAATGTAAAAACGGTCCCCACATGCATTTATTTTATTTTAGGAATCTCACTAGTGGCAAAGTGTCATGAAAACAATCGCAGCAGGATGTTCCAGTGTTTAACAGAGCGCGTACACTACAACCCCTGTGTTTTTTTTAATTCTTCCTCTAAAACAAAACCGGCTTATCGTCTAATTTCCCTGGTGCCTTCATACAAATCCTGAGCTGGCAATTTACGGCACACTGCACGCACGTGCAAACACAAGCGCAGACGCTCCATATGTGCCGAGTAACTTGCCCTCCAGCCAAGTCTTCTCGTTCTAACCTCCTTTCTGTGCATTCTATAGTTACCTCTGCCAAGGAGGGTATGTTTTCACCCATGTCTCTTTGTCGGGTGGTTTTGTTTGTTTATTTGTCAGCAGGATTACAGAAAAAAAAAACACTGAACCGATTTGCACCGAACTTGGTGGAGGGAAGAACCCGTTCAATTTTTTGGGGGGGGCAGATCCCGATCATTTACTGTGAATTTGAATTTATTTCTTGGAGGTCTGGTGTACGACGTTTGACGTTGGCCTTGGCGGAGGTCTGCCGATCTAGTTGAATCTGTAATTACTGGATGATAAGCTTTCCTCTGGGTTTATGTTGCACTCTGTAGGATCATTACAAATATCTACAGAGGCCTATTAGCGGTTGATTAGCCACTGTGCTGGACCGGAACAGCGTGGGCTTATTTCTTGGAGGGGGAGAGTCCTCGGCAGGCCCTAATTAGTCCGAAGAATTGAGCTAGTTCCTGGTTTCCTGGTCGGGTGGAAGACCTGGCCTCTGCATCAATTAGTGATACTCTTGGAGTTGTTTTTTTTAATTCCCCTGCTTAATGTCACGGGGAGTTGATGGAGGAGAAGTGCCGTGTTTGATGTCGGGAGAAAGCATATGTAGAGTGTGTGCACATTTGTGTGCAGTGGTTCCAGCAGCCTAATGCAGTGATATACAGTAGATAAGTAGCTACAGCGACTCTATGGTCTGAATTTATTTTTCGAAGTTATTCGTGTCTTCACTGTCTTGTTTGCACAGGTATTTGCACTGCATACTTTAAACAAGATATATTTTGCATGCTCTTCTCATTTTGGAATTTTCAATTTTATTTTTTATCTCACTACATAATATCGTGGCACAAGCCACGTCTTAAATTTAGCTCAGCTTGGCGTCTGTCACACATGAGCACAGTTTAATTTGATAATATAGAAAATGTATTTTTCAAAAAGAATCGTAGAGTGCGTGAAAATTATAGATCCAGTGCTATAAAACTGTATAATGGCCATTATCAACCACAGTAATTCTGTTAGGCGGCTCGTAAATGCCTTTTGAAATCCGAGGTGGTCTTTACCGACTCCCAGCAGCACCACAGCGGCTGCAAGTGGCACTGCCGCACCGAAGGGAGTTAAACCTTTTAGGCTTCTCCATGCTCAAAGCTAATCCACATTCACTGGCAATGCAGAGTTCAGAGGTCATATGCAGTGTCAGGTAGTCATCCAAAGTAGGGTCAGGGTCCACAGTATGGCTACCGCAATAATTGGAATATAGTACATAGTCGTGACTCATACTTTGCACAGCTCCGCCAATGAAATACAATGTCTACCATCTTGTTTGCTTTTAAATTTCCAGGGTCTTTAGGGTCAAACTAATGCATTGTAGGAAATGTAGTAGATAAAGCGAAAGAGATGTGGGTAAAGAAAAATAATTTATTGGGAACATGTACGTATCTTGTTAGTACAACTGTTCATTTTCCCCCTGAAAATTAAATATTTCAAAAATATTACAAAATTACATCATACAAAAAGATTTTATAAAACTCAAAATGTATCTTATAACGTGTACCTATGGTAACAGAGGATGCATTTAGATTTCACAGAAATTGAATTCACTATATGGCCAAAGGTATGTGGACATCTTGTTGGACCAGGGGTGTAAGACACGCTGACTGAGTAACAGCCACATCCCCAGTTCCAGACCAGCCACTCTCGCCAAACGCTGCCTGTCAACTCCCCACCGCCACTGTCAAACCAAGGAGGAAACGTTTGCTCCCATTCGTGTTGGGTGATAAAGCCTGGGGCTTTAATTGATGACGGTTCAAATGGGACAACCTGGGTGGAGAGAATCCCTCCTCGGTTACACAGCCCATAAAGAAGTACAACCTGTGACAATGGGAGTCACAAGTAGACATTGCTATATTTGAAGGGGTTACATGGGTTGTGAAGCACTGGTCTAAAATACCATTATATGCTATAGCATTCAGATTTTCCCCTAATTGGAATTTAGGGGTCTAGTCCAACTCATGAAAAACAGCCCCAGATTAAAAGTAAACAATGGGACTGGGGTGTCCATATACTTTTGGCAATGTGGCATTCAAACATACTTCAGATCAGTGCAAAATTGAGGTTCTGGTTCCTGCTTTTGTTCAAGTTTAATTCAAATTTAAGATGACATTTTTGATTAAAATCAACCAGGTTCCAAACAGCACTGGTGTAAGAATCCGCATACAAGCCGGAGAGAGAGCGCGAGTGTGTGTGTGTGTGTGTGTGTGTGTGTGTGTGTTGTGTCTATTTCTGTGTCCCGCGGCCTGTTGGAAGTGCTCTGTTGCAGGCAGACCATGCTGGCTCTGACAGCGTGACGCACTCCGATAAAAAGGCTCTCGCTTGCGGTCACACGCACACGTCACCGTTGCAATTAACATGTCAGAGTGTGTTTGTGTGTGTGTGTGTGTGTGGTGTGTGTGTGTGATTGACAGCTGCCACAGCTGGGATGTAAACAACAATGAGCGATGCCGGTGGGGGAACCTGGGGGTGCTGGAGACATAGCGTACGAGCCCTGGGTGTGTCTCTCTTACATGTGACTGTCATAAAAAATAAATGAGGTAGATTATATTTACTTACCTCCACGTCCGCAGGTGATATAGTTTACAGGTTCAAAACAGAAGCTATTTCCAATTTTTTCGTTGTTCATTTATTTTCACGTCACACTTAAATTATAACTGTCCGCTCAGTTCTGAAGGGCAAATGAATTCATCTCTTGCCACCGTGTCGGACCTTATCAGAACACAGCAGTTGGAGATCCTGTGGAGTCAAACACACAAGTCTCAATCATATAGACCTAATTAATTATCAGTTAATTTGATGTGATTTCTGCTCTCTGCCTTCGGCTCATTACGGAAAGAACAATATGGCTGCCTGAGCTGCTATCTACAGAACCTCATCAGAGATAATTAATAGCATATGTAAGGCATGTAGAAGTAGGTCACTGCCTGTATATGCTTTATTCAAAATAGTAGAACGCTACATGGACTTATAATCAGAAGAGAAGTAGCTGTGTAAATTTGACCATAATATATTATAAGACCTATATAGAGTATTTCATATAAGTTAATCACCCTGGTTAAGTTCAGGAGGGCTTTTTAAAAAAAAAAAAAAAATTGTATTTTTTTGTCTTTATTGTACAAATCGTACAATAAAATCAAAAAACAAAACAAGACATGTAATGAGGTCACCATGGGCTAAAGGAAATTGTGATGCACATTTTTCACAGTTTTCTGATGTTTCATAGACCAAGCGGTTAATAGATTAATCGATGATAAAAATAATCCTTAGTTGCAGCCCTAGTGTGCATCCTTGAGGCTTTAAAAATGAGTTGGATGAATTTTGTTCCTCATCAAACATTTTGTAAAGCTAAATAAAAAAAATTAAAAAAAAACTACTTTGAAACCTGCATTGTTTTCATCACTGTTTGCCAGCATGCAGTCTTTTTCTTCCTTGCATCATACTGTACCTGTGCATTGCTACTTGCCATCACTTTTTGATCCATAGACTAGTGTGACACCATTGTGAGGAATGTGAATCGAATCACTCGCGTGTTCTGGTGTGTAGGTGTGTGTGTGTGTGTGTGTGTGTGTGTGTGTGTGTGCGCTACTAGTGATCAAAAATACCCCCATGTGTATACCCCCAAAAGCTTTATTTTATGATATGAGTCCGGCTCCTGGCTGGACCGCTGCCGCCGAGATCACAAGTGACCGATGGCAGGTAGCCGGGAGGCAGTGCTGCGCCGTCTTAGCCGCCTCGCCGTTCGACACACTCCGCGTCCGAGGCCCCCGCATCAATCGCTACAGCAGGCAGGAGTGGGATGCACTGCCAGGGCTATTCCTGACTCTCCCTGTCACACACATGAAGAATATGAATACACACACACACACACACACCTGTCTCTGGCTGTTTCTTCTGGTGTCTCCGGGAGGTGGCCAGATTAACAGTGGCAGCAGTAGCTGCGGCTCCACCTGTCCTGAGTGGCCAGCTGTTGGGAAATCGAACATGAAATCGGTTACCTGACTCATTTAAAGCTGCACCGGGGAGGTTTTTTTATGAGGGAATACGCATCCCTTAGCAGCCTAAATCAAAAACGGGAGGCTCCAATATGGTGGACTGCAGGTTCGTCCTATTTGACACCCACAGGACGTGTTGCCTTAGAATCAAGACCAGAATCTCAGCTCAGGTTAAAATGGATCGTACCAAAAGAAAGCGAATATATTCTGCAACCATAAATCGTGCGGGTTTGACATACTGATAGAGTCAAAATATGCAGTGGGAAGGTGCTGTACACAGGTTTACGACTTTAAGATCAAAAGGACCCGTGTCGAGGCTGTCGCCACTGATACGAGGAGCCGTCTTCAACAGATTAGTGTAGCGCCACTCTTCAATGCCTTGGTCTCTTCGGTGGAATTTCTTTGAGGAACTTGTTCGCTGAATAGTAACCAGGTAATTAGGTTGTGCTTTCGAGCCTCCAGCCGGCCCCTCCGAGGCTTTGACCGAGGGGCCCGCTCTCCCTCGGACTGAAAAGTGCAACCGGACCGCGCCAAGGACCTTGAGAGACAGAAATAGCCGCCTCTTAAGATCTGCAGAGGCCAGTGCGCTTGTGAAGAGCATCACAGCGACTGGCGCTTCATTTAGACACCGCCACTGGCCCTTGCCTCTAGATCTCGCAGTCGGGTCGGAAACCCTTCATAGCGTGTCAAGTGTCAGCTGAAGTACCGTTGCTATTCTGGGCCCCTCTTCGTTTCTTGGGACTCATAAGTCATTATCATCTCCGCTTAGAAAAAAACAGGTTCACGTTGTGTGAAACAAGAGAGAGAGAGAGAAAAAAAAAAAGGACTGTTATGGAGTTTGAGAAGCAGGGAAAGAGTGAGAAAGAAAAAATTAAAAGGTTTGTGTCAATGACCCAAATGTGTTCATACAGAAGAGAAGACGGAATCTCATTCCCACAAGAAATAAAATTAATGGTTCTGCTTTAATCCTGCAAATAAGTCTGTTCTTAATTTAGACATTAATTATATCTTGTAATTTGGCAAACAGCACACAACGTCTGCCAAGGACGCCCCCTGACAGCCCCTCGTGTTTTCTCAGCAGCCCTCAGTCTGTTTCCTATCAGACCTTCGATCAAATGGCGGAGGCTCCGCTAATTCAATATTGAGCTGCGAGGAGGCACGGTCAGACAGAGGGAGGAATCTCGCAACTTAAATAATTAGACCCTTTGTCCCTCTCACAAGACACTGGATCCCACATTTTGTTCACTGAATTTCAACCACAGGCCGTACTTTTAGTGTAGTATTGACATATTTTAATTGCTTTTCTTTATTGGTTTCTTATCTGTCTGTGTATTACAGGTTGTTATAAAACTCTTGCAACAGCGATGTTGGATTTAAACGGGTAATTTATTATCCAGGAAGCACAAGCTCAAATTGCACTCGTCTTCTCTGTGTCGTTGATGTATATGTTTTGTTTGTTTCCCCCCCTTCGCAGTGTTTGCCAATCCATGGCCATGGATTTGTCCTAGACAAGTACAAGTGCCGGTGCAAGAAAGGATTCTACCACCCCAACAGAGTGGCTGTCAGTGGCTTTACACGTAAGTCAGTGACAAATAAATCCCATGTTTTGGTGATATCAGATGAAATATGTTCTTTTGTCGCTGTGTCTCTGCATGTAGTTCACTGACGCGCTCTCTTTTTAAAGGTAACCCATTGGATTACATCATGCTAACCTTGAGCAACCTACTTTACATATCTCAATACTTTTGGGGAAGGTACAGCTGGTGGCTTTTGACACATAATTCTATATTTCCCTGTATCTGCCTGAAATCAGATCACGTCCTACTCAAGATCACTTGACATCTTGAAAATTGAACCGGTTTGTGGCCTCGTAACCTGTCAGAACTAGAATTATTTTTTTGGGTTGTTGTTTTGAGCATCAAAGTTCATTCTTGACCTTGGAAACTACACGTGCAGTCACGGCTAATCAGGTTCGAGATGTGAAAGGTCTTCCTATGGCAGTTTCTTTTCCCAGTTCATTCTGTCTGCTGTGAGTTGATTAAAAAAAAAGGCTTCTGCAGACACAGAACCCCAGTGGTTTTCACCTGGCCTCCGTCACTCTCCGCCGTGCTTCCATTTAAATCCACTTCCCCTCCCCTCTCATCCCACTCAAACCTCACACGGCGTGTTCCTCTGCGTCTATCTCAATTGTATCCCTCTCTCACCCCTTTTCTCTTAAGCCCGCCCCCACTCAGTCTCTGCACCGTTTTATTGCCGCCCGTCTTATACCCCAAAATACTCCCCTTCGTGCGCGGGGAAGGAAAAAGGCTCCCCAATTTCTTCCTCAGAGAGCTGGGTTTCTGTGCCGTCTGCCTGTGCTGTTTGCTGAGCCGAGCTGCGAGTGCACACAAACTTGTGTGTTCACGTGTGCAAGTTTGCATGAAAGCTCATTTTGTGTGTGTGTGTTTGTGTGTGTATGTTCGAGAAACGCAATAATAGAGAGGAGAGGCAAGCCTGTTAGCGAGGCGTAGTGCTGCAGTCTGGCCCACCATGGGGCCAATAACAAGCCTGTTAATCCACAAGGGGACATCCTTGACACTCCTCTGCAGAGAAAGCCAGTGCATCTCACTTTCCTTTGTCTCCCATTGATCTTCCGCCGTGGATCTCGCGAATAAACACGAGAGAGAAGTTACTGTAGCTAAGCTTCCTCTGACTGTCACTCAGATGTTGATGCAACAAACCAATGAGAATGAGCTAAAGGCTGTGACTCACAGCTACGGAGATAAGTAGTCCTTTTGAAGGGATCAATGATGTGCAGAGTCATAGCTTTGAAAAATAGGCCAGTTTCTTTTTAAAGGCAAAATCCCTGCAAATCTCTGAGACAATGGCTGTTTCCAATAAAGCCACTATAAAAGCTCTATATAAGTCCACCATTCGTTATCTGTCCAACCATATGGGCATCTCTCAGGGGATTTCTATACAAACCAATAACAAGTCCACCAGCTTCCTGTTGTCCTCTGGGTTTTGTTTGGGTTTTACCTTAGTTAACTGTGGGAGGGATTTTTTTTTCTGAGAGCCCGGGAGGTTCACGCTCAGCAGCGTATTTTCGTGCCGGCGCTGTCCAGTCTGACCAAACTCCTTCACTTTTGGCGACGGAGCAGCTCCTCCAGGAGCAGTTAGTGGTTTGGTGCCCGGTATATACATCACCTCAGTGGTAATTCTTGAATACTTTGACTTCCCCAGCCTGGATTTTCACGATTTGTAGCCAGTCCGCTCTGCGTGTGGGCTCCCCATCGTCCCCGTCCTTGTCAGGATCAACCAACTACGTGCGGGCGTGCCTCTCTGCACTTTTCCCCAGTCATAAGCCTCGTGTGATATGACAGTGACAGAACGAGGTGCAGCAGTGTTGACTTTTCATGCTCACACATATGGATCCATCTCCTTTGTGTTGACACAATGCCGATGAATCCTCGTAAGGTCAGGGAGGGATAAGCATATATACACTCCGGAAGCTTAGGGTTTGTCACAGAAGAACTTCATCTCCTTTATCTTTTAATAATGCTCTCAACAGATCCAGTGGAAAATTCAATAACATGGGAACTTGGGATGACAATTCTTGCCACATATCCTGCCTCTGTTCTCCGTGCAAACGCGACGAACAAATTCAGAATTAACATTGTGTAAAAATAAAAAACATGCACGACAGAATCTGGAGCTGCAGATTTAAAGGTCAAGAAATTGCGGGAAGGAAACAGAAAAGTTTTCTGCGAGGGAAAAGGTCTTAGGGTGACTCACAGCTCAAAGGTGACGGTAAGTAGGGGTTTGTTTGGCCTAGAGCCGCGGTTCCAAACCATGATTTAGTCAGAAATACTGCCACAGCCGTAGCAGTTGAACTCAAGTGACATTTCTTTGACACCATCCGTCACATTTCAAATGTATTTATTTGAATTTGATTTTGTACTGGATGTTATTTAAAACTTTTAACTGTTTATTCATTACTTTTAACTCTCTCTTTTAACCATTCCTTTTTTTTTTTTTTATTAACCTTTTTGCTAGAATCTGCTTTTTCAGATTTACTGAGCTTCTCCACATGTGCCCCTAGCAAACGCAGAAATACACGAAAAGAAAGATCAATAAGCTTGTTGATCCGGACCAATGACAGAGGGATACTGTGTCAGGCGCGCGGATCTTCTCGCCTTGAGCCTTTGGAATTAAACACCTTATTCACCCCATATTCTTGACGTTGACAGGGATGGGGAGGAAGGGAAAAGCTGCAGACAGCGGCCCCAACGCAGACGAGGGGTCCTCCAGCGACTGCCTGCCGTGCCAGCAGGGCTGCGCCTACTGTAAGGACGACACCCCCTGCGTGGCACGAGAGGACGGCGCTCTTCGCATGGCCGTGCTCTCCTTCCAGTGCCTCTGCATGCTCGTTGTCTTCATTAGCATGGTGCTCATCTACCATTTTCGGAGGAATAAGGTGGGAATTATTACACGCTCGTAAAAAAAAACGTTCTCTGTCGGCACAATGACTGATTTTTGAGTTTGGTCCGTTTATTATAATTTAACTGAGGGTTTGTGAGGGATTGAGGAGCCCATAGGCAGGTGTCGGTATGGGGACTCAACTTCTTACAGAAACACCAAGTGTCTGTTTTTTTCTTTTTTTATTATTTCATTATGAAAATCTATCTGCAGTGCAGACGAGAGAGTTGCACAGATTCAATTCACAGCTACAACATCGGGTTGCGCGTTTGATGTTTTCTGGGCCATATGGTCATCAAAGCCCTTTGGATGAATAAATCAGCGAATCCATATGTGGGTGGTCACAATAAAGCTTTGAAAATAATTTCAAATGGCTCAGACGCCACGGATCCACTCAGAACCTTGACCACATCTAGTGTGTACAAATGAGAGCTCTAAAGCGGATTTACTCTGATTTATACAGCAGGCCACTGACCACTTTACCTTTTACAGTTAAAGTGCTACTATGTAGGCATGCAACTTTCTCGAGGCGAAATATTCATAGGTTATATTTCTATCAAATTTTTATCATTTATTGTGAAATGTGGTGTTGATGATGCACCTGATGATGCTGATGAGGCCATCGGGGTCTTATTTAATCACTGTAATGTTTTTCTGCATTACCTTGAAAGGTGACGGCGTTTTCACTGCATCGTCAGAAGGTGCAACTACTTAACAAACATGAAACGTGATGCTCCGTGTGGAAGATGAGGAGGCAGGTTTAGCTCATGCGCCAGATATTCGCAGCACTTCAACAAAGTATCAAGTATCTCTAGATTCAACGGTGTTATATGGTCCTGACAATGAAAGATTTTTTTTTTTTCTAAAAGTCCAGAGTGCCCGAAAATGGTCTGATTACTGGAATATTAAAGTGATAAGTGATGAGGTTCCCGCTTTTCTTTAAATTTGGCCACAGCTGTGTTTCAGTGCATGCATTTCCCAGAAATCAGCCAAAGAGGAGTTCAGTGGTCAGTGGAGCAAAATCTGAAAGTGGAAAACTACCCAAAGCGCAAGGATTCTTCCCTGCAAACACAAAATGCTTGGTGAGCGGGCTTTCAGCTGAATCACAGAGGGGTAAACAGAATTACTTCTACATTTAAGTGTTGTTGGATTACAGAATAGCCGAGCTCAATTAAAATGAAAGTTGGTGATAGTAGCAGTTTACTTACTGAGTTCGCTTTCTACCCAAGTAAACTTCTGAACGAACTTTGAGCCTCTAGTTGCTTCATTGAAGGCTTTGTCGTGAGCGTCGGACATGTGAGGGTTAGCCTGAAGCTTCGCCACATTCCCGACAATGGGGAACATCGAGCTGCTCTATCTCCCGCACACCGGAAGACTCTGCTATTATGCATCAGTCGGAGTCTCCCCCTGATTAAGCCGATGAACATTTTAGATACTCCAGGAATTCGTCATAATTTAAACACCATTTATGTAATCCCCATTCATCTTAATCAACCTTGGTTTGAGATCTAAGGATCCAAGCGCTTCACAGACTTTCTGATAAATTAAAAACAATTCATTTCCATGAACAAATTAGTTCATTTGGGATGCAGATTCATTCACTTCTTTTTTCTTTCTAAATTTTGATCAAGATAGAAATCGCTCAACTGGTCTACACAGCTAAGGCCAGTGGTCTGCGTTGTCTTTTCTGTGTATTTATAAATGGGTGGCACAGCTGTCTTCTGCCCTTTGAAAGCCCCCTCAAGCATCTTGTCAATTAGAGGACGATACGTTGCTAAATATCTTACACAAGAGGTGCACAGACAGTGCCTGAAATGGTGAACCCTTCTATAGAGAAGTCCTTGAGGCACGATCTTTCATTGTTCTTTGTTTTCTTTCCACCAACAAAGAAGAAAGCTACATATTCCTTTTAAATCCTCCTGGAATATTATGATATCTTTTTTTTTTTTAGACTTTTTTAAACCTCCTGGTGTATGAGGGGTATTTTAAGAGATACGCTCCAAACTATTCTACTTCATATCCATTTATTAGAAAATACAATATTCTGTAATAATATATAGATTTTGGGGATTATGATGCTGCAAACCAAGACCGTGAATTACTTTTTATCTTTGAAAAAGCTTTTTTCAAACAGGACTTTCTGCATAATATCTTATACATAAAGCAAATGAACGTGAAAATTAAAGCTGCTCTAATCTATGTTTTTCTATTAATAATGGATCAAATGATTAAAGGTAATGATAAATCAGCGAATGCATTTGATGGATAAGTTAGAGGTTTAATATTTGTTGTATTTTTCTTTTTTTGTCAGAGTATCCGAGCATCGGGTCTAGTCCTACTGGAGGCCATCCTGTGTGGAGCTGTGCTTCTCTACTTTCCGGTAAGCCCGAGACACTTGCTTGTTTGAGTGTGTGCGCTTGTGTGTGTTTGTGTGTGTGTGTGTGGGTGTGTGTGTGTGTGTGTGTGCGTTTGCGGGTGCGCGCGCATGAGCCCGTGCAGCCTCGCGTCCTTTCACGTGCGCGTTTCTTGACGTATTTGCTGATAGTGTTCATGCCATGCTCCTTTGAGCCGAAAACAAAAAATCTTCTCCTTGACTGAAGGTTGGCATTCAGTTCGACCTTCGGTTCACGCTGTCGCTCATTCGTCCAGAACAGAATCAGGGCTCAGCCCAAAGTTTCATATCTGCAGCAGCGGCGACAGAGCAGGACTGTTTGCATTGTCAGATAGTACAACCCTCAGTTCATAAATCATACCGTTTGGGTGTTTTCTTTGGGTTTTTTTTTTTTTTTGACAGCCGCATGGAGCTGTGATGAGCAGGGTTTTCACAGCCAAGGTGTGCGTGTGATAGAACAGGAGTGGCAGAGACAAACGTCCCAGGGCTTGTTGGTGACCCCCCCCCCCGCTAACTGTACACAGGGCTGCCCAATGAACCCAGCAGCTTGTCAACGCTACCATCTGTTGACCAGCAACTCATGCTGCTTCATACAGACTGCACTCGCTCAGACCCTCACAGGAAATTAACTGCATCAAATTTGTCTGACCTTAACCTTTGAATATCTGGTATTCTTTACACAAACTCTGTTTACTTTTGTTCTGGGTCATGTTTTCACAGTTTTTTTTTTTTTTTTTCCCCACCAAACCTGCTAGTGGTGGTCACTTTAATGAAATATGTTTAGATTTATTCTTAGAATTGATTTTATTAAAACTCTAGCCATGTCAACCACACCCTGCCGTTCACCTTCTAACATCCACCCCTCCTTTTTTAAAACACTTTATTGATTTATTTTGACTGACATTTTATCGACAAAACCACAAATCAATTAATCGAGGAAAATAATGAATCCTTAGATGAATCGATGATGAGGATGATTGTTAGTTGCAAAGAAGGCATCAAAGTAATGGCCACAGCTCGTGGATGTCTTCTCATGAAGCCAACAATCGTCATCATCAAGGAAAACAACCTTCTTCACTTTTGGTTTTTGATTGTTTCCTTTGGCGCCATATGACGTCTTGGTCCTGCGAGAGCTAAAGCTTAAACACGTGGAGACCGTAGCTAATGCTAGCAAAATCTGTTTAACTCATTCTTATGTGATCTACCACTGTAATCAATGAAAACCAGTTTGTGTCGTTTTGCATCGGTTAGGAAATACACACATTTTCCGATCCGATTTCTGAAGTACCTAATTATTCTTGCAGACGACCGGACTCTGTCCAGGAACCCACGTGCCGCTGATTAACTTGAATCCACCATTACATCTTCCTCCCGGGCGCCTGGGGCATTGGCTAATTGCAGCTCAGTTGCGATCATGTGGAGCTATATGCTTACCACAGCGATGCAGGGTAAATGTAATTAAAGCCAACTGATTTGGATCTGGCTAATCAATGCAGTTTGCTGCGACAAGGTCCTGGAAGGTAATAATGTTTGAAACCTGCAGTGTGAAAGCGAGCTGTGGAGTCAGCTTATTGGTAAGTGAATGAATGAACAGTAGATGATATTCCTGTATCTGGCTGGTGCGGTGATGGCAGCGGATGCTAAAAATAGATTGCTTGTAAAAAGGTTGTACGAAGGGAACTTAACTTTGTGGGTGACTCTATAAATCCCGCCTGGTTTACTCTGTACTGTCATGCAGAAATGGCAACTGTGAACACGGCTGATCTAGTTTTGATAGAATGTCTCAGCCTGATCATGGGAAAGCAGCATCTCTCTGCGTGGCTCTTTGCAGCACGCCAGATTGATCTCCACCCTGATGCATTTCCATGTCTCCCCCTGCGAATCCCACAAGAGCCGCGGTTGCGAGGGTGAGACACATCACTCCCAATCTAAATATAGATCCAGAAATATTCAGCCGCCGCCGCCGCCGCTTCTATTTTAAATAATTCCACTGTTATTAAGCAGCAGAAGATACATCTCATCCTGCTCCCATGGCATTCTGCTTTGTGGAGTAACGCAACCCCCCCCCCCCGTCCTTTTCTCTCCGGAGTGTGTCACATGCAATAACCTCAGAGCCCCCTGCTTTGAAATGAAAGGGGGAGGAGGGAGGAACAGGGAGTGCAAAAGGAGAGAGGCAAAATTATGGAAGTGCCAAAGCCGGCTATTTCCGTCTGGCTGCGGAGATGAGAGAGGGAGAGCGGACACGCATTTGTGATTCACAATGTGATCCCTGGATTAGCTCGCCAGCCCCGCGTTTGTCTCTTTGCAGCTTCTTATTGAAGCTGCTGGGGAGGCTTAGATTGGGGTAAAGTGACAGTGTTTGGATTGCCATTGCTACTTGTTTTTTTTTTTTGGTTGTTTTTTCTCCCGATGCCACCGGCTTCTCCGGTCAAGCCAGGAATGCATTCAGACAACGGTAATGAAGCAGAGGCAGTGCGCCGTGGTGCCACCTGGTATCAACTTGTCAAAAGACAGTCGGATTGGTGCGTCCCAACGATGGGGGGAAACGCAAAAAAGGGGATTGATTACACAAGATTTTACTTGTCGTGACATGTCATATTTTTTAAAATCGTATTGTTCAAACTGCAGCTCATGTGTCAAACAATAACTTGCAGAAGAGACAATACCACTTGGGGAACAATGAAATCCTCCTCTTTTTCCACATTCACTTCGCTTTTTCCTTTTTTCCCCCTCACAGTTACTCTCTTTGCGCCGTCCACTTACTCATGTTTACCTTTTGTCAGTTGGTTTCCTGGTGACAATTCTTCACTGCTCCACACTTTTCCCACCCGTACCCTGCCCTCCCTTCACGGTCATTGGCAGGACACACAATGAGGCTGTGGAAACGGACTTGCTTATTTATTTTAGTCTGAGCTTTACTCAAACTTGATTCAGTTCCCTTAATCCTGACGCACCTCTGTGACAAACTGGAATCTTTTTCATTTACATCCACATAAAACAAACAAACAAAACAAAACCAAAAAAACATTGGACACCAAGTTAAGCTTACACTTGGCCCAGAAATCCGGTTTCTCCAGCAGAAATCTAGTCCCTGACCACGGAAACCAAGTTTGTCATTTATTTGATGTTTAAAAAAATCCAGCTGCTGCAGTGAGCCAGTAACAGCCAGGCTACTTAAATGCATGATGCATGTAAACACACCATATGAGACTTATCTTCCCCTCGCTACTTCCCGACCCATCTGCGTGTGCACCAGTGCAGTCTGCCCCAGAGACAGCGCTGGTTGTCGTTCTCTCCCTGCCTGCTACTCCCCGTTGAGACACGTCACGCCTCCTGCTCTGCTGCTTATGCATTCATGAATGTTAACACACATGTGAAAGTGGTAATCTGCCGGTTTCTATGTTTAATTCCGGTGGCGCCTTTTGTGCTTATTGCGGCACTGTTTTTGCAGGGCACCCTCCTTCCCCCGTTGAGCCTTTTGTTGGAGGCAGAGCAGAGATTGTCTTCAGTGTCCCGCTAAAGAAAACCTTTTCAAACCAGTGGTCTTAGGGCTACCTTTTCTCCCGTCCCTCTCTCCGTGTCTTTTCCACCTGTCCGGTCTCAGCATAAGTCTTGGTGCCAAGCTGGGCCAAGGTGCCACTTCAGCCCAACTTGGGGCGTCGCTGTGCATGGCAGGCAGGCAGGGCTTCACAGCGCATCAGGGGGCTAATGAGAAACAGTATGGCCAGGGGATAATGTATCCTGACCTGACAGGCCATGAAACACAGTCTGCCTGCCAGTTCTCTCCTTTGCACTGCTCTGCCTTCCATCCAAGCTGTTCTGACACTTTCAATCTGACTTAAGTGGATCTGGAGGGTTTCTGTGTGCATTTCCAGCCCCCCCCCTCATACCCTGCTTCCTTTCCTCCTTCTGCAAAGTGCCGAAGAGTCTTCCAAAACATACAATCACTGAGTTGAAGTTGAGGAAGCACTGCTGTAGCTGGAGTGTTTCTTCTGTCTATATGAGCGGAGAGATCGAAAGTAAGAGAGACTGGAAAAAGAAAGATAGCATCACCACATGTAGACAGGTTTTTCCCTCTCCGATTCTCCCCTCTGCGCCCCGGCAAGATGGGAATAGCTCTCAGGATCTCGCTGGTGATGAGGAGGGAAGGGAATCGTGGGAGGCGGGCGCCAGCCAGCTCTGGTCTTGACTGTGCAGAGGCCAAGCTGGATGTAATTTACACTTGGCCCACCTCAGGGAGCAGCGGGAGGAGAAGAAACCATTACCTCCCTCCAGAAAGCCGCCCTTCCCGTGCGGCAACGAGTGTCGGCTTTCATATAAAAATGGATCCATTGCTATTACAACCCCCCACCTCCCGCCGGTGCCCCCCTCCCACTCCCTCATACTGAAGGTGTTTCGTAGATTAAAAAAGAAGAAGCGATGGGGAATGAGCAGGAGATGATGACCAGAAAAAGCGGGGCATGGGCGGGCCGGATGGCTGTCACTATTTTATGTCAAAACACTAAAAGTAGCACGCGATCTTTGTTGTGACAGAATAATTCCCAAGGCTGCACCATCCCATTCTCTACTCAGATGGAGACAGACACACTAAATGGCTGAAAGTCATTTTTCTCCCCTTTAGCCAGTAGTGGTTTCCAAAGAAACTGTGATAAAAAAAAAAAAAAAAAAAAAAAAGGCTGAAATTCAGCATCGTCTGTTCGTTTGACTGGTACTGGCCGACGTTTTCAGCGCTCGCCTTAGTTGTTTTGAAATCTAAAAACTGCTGTGTTTATACTGCGTCATTGACAGATGACTAATATGATCATATTTTATTTTGCCATTTTCATTTCAGTAAGTGCTCTATTAGTATGAGGTTGCTGTTCTGCCCATCATAGCTGCCAAGCCTGATAATAATTCAGCAGTCAAGCCATAATGTGGAATTTCTACTAGGTCTAACAGCGAAGCATTAAAATCATTTGGGTCACACTGTCGGTGTCTTAACTTTATTAAGCCCTGACCACATTCATTTCATAGATAAATTTAATATAAAAAACAAGTTGAGTTTCTGAGAGGACTGGCAGCGACAAATCACCAAAGTCTGCAGTGCATTTTACTCTCGGCCATCAGGTGTGATTTGGCGGAAAAATCTGCTTTGGAGCAAAAAGGGGAAAATTGCTTTATGGCACAGATCTAGAAGGATAACGCTCTTCAAAATTAGCGCACGTAAAAGTAGAGTGGAGGATCGGTGCATTGCCGCCTGCGAAGCATAAGTTGCAGGGTTTATGGGAAATGTGGTCTAAATTTTTAAAAGCATCAGCACTAATAGTACAGTACTGGTATGAGATAGAAAACAAATGACAAATGTCTCAGATAGACATCAATTGATGTGAACATTAACACGGGACATTTTTCAGTCATCTGGACTAATTTTTTAGTTCTGTTCATCAATAAACAGAGCTAGAACCTGCATTGGGACGTGTGCTAAATGAGTTTGGAAAGTAAGCCGCCAGTTAGATGAGTGTAAGGTGTCAGCAAAATATTTTAAGATCGACTGTGAAGCTGCTCTAATCAGCATTTTTATATTAACGGTGGATCAAATGGCCACACCCAACTCTGCAGTTTCCCGCCGCTCCACTGAGCTTTTTAGTTGCTTCCAGCTCACTGTTTCGGTTTCTACGGCCAGCAGCTGCTGTTGTGTTTCACTCTTAACGTTCTCTATAACCCCATTTCGGGGTGCAGAGGGAAAAAAAAAAAAAGCTCTGAGAAACCCACTGCACGCTACCCGGCGGGCACCAAACATCCAACCCCGTCTCCCAGAAATGATGGGTATAGACGACAGATGCCTGCGGGGGGGGGAAAAAAGGCCACAGTTTGATCTTTTTACCGCAGGCCGAGGTGTACTAGGCTCATTTCACGGCACTGAGGGAGCAGTCTGACACAGTATTTGATCGATAACCAGTGAGACCCTGACCTTCACGGGAAAAGGGGATCAATCCCTAAAGCTTTCACACCCTTTCATCGACCACCCTGCACCCACACATTTACAGTTGTATTATCTACACATTACAAGTTAATTACACACTGCTGCTTTTTGGTGCACTTCTGCTAACTGCATTATTCTAATAAAAGAATCCTCCCACTTTACTTTTCTAAGTGTTATTGGTTGCATATCTCCTGTTTGCCCCAGAGCGAGAGCTAATTATCTAAAGCAGTCTAGCACAAAATGATTTGTGTATGCTCTATGGTGCATCCAGTTGGGCGTCATATTTTGGTTGTGGGTGTATTTATCGTCCTCACACGAAGTCTCTGGGGACTTTAAAGTACCAGAGTTTGTGTTTTCATTACATTAAAGTTAGGGACCAATACTGGCTGTGTTTACATTTAATCGCACTCCAGTTAAGGTCTTGTTCAAGGTCTCAGTATTCTTCAAGCAAATTAGGTTGTACGGTGTTTTGTCCAGCCATGTCTGAAGGCAATACCGTTCATACCTGTTCAGAACGGACACAATCATGCCGTCATAGAGGGGGCGAGACGCGGTGAATCATACGAATGGTGCTACTGGCGCACACTTTTGGACAGTAAGTCCTCAAAGGCATTCATGGTGTTGGGCACACGAGAGGTGGCGGGAGTAGTAAGAGTGAAAAAAGGAGCACTTGAGAGAGAAGTTTAAACCCTGCCTACTGCATCGTTGCACCTCCGGCATTTTGTTACGTTGCAACTGATAAATCAGGAAACAGAGTTTTCTTTCCTACTCAAGAACCAACAGCACAATTTCCAACCCGCAGTTTCAGTTTCACCTTCACAATTTCACTGTGACTGTGTCAAAAACCGAAAGAAAAATCCTCCCTCTCCATGAAAAAAAAAAAAAAAACTCTTATTAGAACGTCCTGATCTCCAGCGACTTAAGTGTATGACATTTAAAAAACAAACATGGTTGTTGTTTTTCTGGAGTGGATGGAAATTACTCACATGACAACAAGAAGCTGCTCGTCAGGAAAGTGTCAATGCTGATTGTGGGAAAACGGTAATTTATGACAGGCCCACTAGGTATCGTGCTATAAAGATACCATTATTGGGAAAAGACATGGACACGTGTTTGATTTTATGCTGCTTTTTCTAAGATGGGAATTGCTCCTCTGAGAAACTTTAAAGGTGCCCTGGGGTTTTTTTTTCTTTTGTAAACAAACAAACGTTATGTTTACAGTCAGTGTTACTCACCTAAAGGCATTTGGTGCATCCGTTAGGCCTGAGAAATGTGTTGAATGCATTTCGTTCCTCATAAAACATTTTTTTAATTTTGGTTTTTCATTATTTTACACTTTTGAAAATTTTCAAACCTGCATTGTTGATTTCCATGCTTGTTTGCTAGCATTCTTATTCAGCCCTGCCTTTGTCGGGGTGTTGCCGTGGCCTGTCGATTAGAGGAAAAGGTGCAAAATCACTGGCGGGAATTTGTTTTGTGTCACCTGCATCTTTGGGGGCACACACCATGCCACCAAAGAAAGAAAAGACGGGGACCCTCTTGCAAAAACATTGATCTTTTTTAATAAAACTGCATCTTGTATGTCTCTTTCTTTCTCCAATCAGGTAGCAGTTGCTTTTTTCTCCACTATCACCAACTAGATGAAACCTTATTCTTGTCGACTAAATACAGCTGTAGTGTAAATAGTGACCATGCAGCAAAACAAACTGCTCAGTTTAGTGTGAAATTAATTCGCTATAACAAAGTAGTTCACTCAATCTTCTGCTCAGCTGGTGCAGCAGGCTGCTGCCCTTCTCTGTCTCCTTAGGGTTTCTACGTCATAAAAGGTAACAATAAGGAGAGGACACTGTCCAAGCTCCTTTCAAAATGGACAAAATAATCAGATAACTCAAAACAAAATCAAAACACACAGCTTCTTTGAACACAGAGGGGGCCAACATCACAGCAGCTCCCTGGAAAGCTGCTGCTTGCACCACAGCTGGCGGGCTGTCGTCACCATCGCTTCGACAGGGACACTCTCGGGTGGCTAACCAACCCGCTGAAGCGCTGTGTGTGGAGCCAGCTGGTGGGTGCCGAAATGGGAGATGATTGGGAATGAAAGACAACTGCAAATTAAGGGACAGAGTGTTGATTGAATGAGTAAGTGGGTGACTGCGTGAATCTTGCTCTTGCCCTGTTTGTCTGTACTTATTCAGTGTTGCATATCCTGACAGACAGACGAAAAGATAAACCGATGGAACATGCATGTTAATAATCTAAACCTACCGGGATTCAGTTCTCATGAGCTGTTTGGTGACGTGCGTTACAGTCTTGACTGAATTGAGCGACTGAGATTCAAATATATATTTTCTTACTCTCTCACACACACACACACACCCACATGCTCCCTTGTTCATTTTGTGTCTAGACTCTTCTTTGCTCTAGCCAGACTTAATTGTCTTTAAATATTTGAACAAAGAAACAACATCTCCGTGGAAAACGTAGTTTGTTGCAAGGACCGTCTCTCTTTCTGTCCTTGCGTGTGATATGGTCAGTTGGCGGCACATTGATGTGGCGGTCGGAGGGGCTGTGCCTCAGCTACACCGTCACAAGTTCAAACACCCCGACAACTGCTGATATTCCCATCCACAGCCGGCTCGTCCCTGTCATTGTCCAAAAAACAAAACACTTCGCCCTCACTGTCCCACAAGTCGCTCCTCATAAGAGCATTAGCGAGGCCCCTAATATGTGTCATCTGCTGTCGGGTTAATATCTCTTTCACAATAGTCCATGGCAACTCAAATAAAAGAAAACGTCAACTAATGCATTATGTAATGCCAGTCTATAAAGCTTCCAGTGGGATGGTGAGAGCTAGTAGAATCGCTGTTGATTCAACTGTATGAAAAGAGGTGTTTCTATTATTTTGTCCACTATATTTATATTAGAGAGGGTAGACTAAATAACAGAAACACCTCTCTGTATAACAGCACCACAAATGAATTTATTGCAGGGCTGTATTAATTACATTGGTTTTAGCAAGCTGTACCTAACAAACTGGCAATTGAGTGCATATTACTCCCTATAAACACACAATTATACCCTGTTCATGGTTTGGAAGCATCTCTAAAATACTTATAATAATAAAGATAGGGACCAATCAGTGCTCCTGAAATGAGATCAATTTAGTTCATTTACCTCGTAGTATGTTATTGCTATATTGGCCCTTGCTTGGTAACATCCAATAATGCATTCACAGTAATCTTCCATAGGTTTAAGCTCAAGCAACCACCTATGCATTTTGCACGAATCCCAAAATTGATTTACACTCACTTGCTTTCTTGCCGAGAGTTAGATGAGAAGATTGATGCCACTCTCATGTCTCTATGGTAAATGTAAAGCTACAGCCTGCAGCCAGTTAGCTTAGCTTAGCATCAAGACTGCTCGGGGGTATTAAATTCCACCTACCAGCACCTCTAGAGCTCACTAATTCACACATCATATATTATTTGTTTAATTTGTATCATCCCATACTATTTCTCGTCCTGGACCATTAATCTACATTGACTTCTTTATGCTAAGCTAAGCTAACGATTTGTTGGCTCTGACAGCTATTCCTCTGAAAGTTTGAATGGCTTCATTACTTAGCAGGTAAATTAATAATTTACTGCAAACATCTGATCTAAGTTTCCTCCTCTTAATGACTAGTAATGGGAAAGGTTTGTCCTCGACAGACGGTTGGTGAGGAATAATTTCATATCAATAAAAAACCGATGCCAGGCCTTGAAAGAAAAATGAGGCAGAGACGAGTGCTTCCGTCAGCCAGTTAGCCATCCAGCACTCCCCCAACTGTGCCATTGTTCACTTCCACCACTTCAAAAAGTTTCATCTGCCTACGGAAGCTAAATATTACTCTTCTCAGGGGCGTGTCTGCGGAACACTTTGTTCTGTTTCCACATGACAAGACTTTGTTTTGGATGGAGGATACAGAAACCGGCTGTGTTAAATCAGGTGCCTGGGGAGCCTGGAGACCAAGTCGGCAGGTGAGCACCGTCAGCAGGGGAGATATCCAGCTGGGACACCTGCCTGCCTGAAATCCAAAATAAAAACCCCAGAAATGATCTAAAAATGGCCTCACTACCAGTTATGAAATCTGTTCTCTTTGGACAGAGAGAGAGAGAGAGAGAGAGACTTGACATAGGGACACTTTTTAAAAAGATGTCCAAAAAATAAGATTCCTACATTTACATCCCCTTATTCTGATATTGCTGAAACCTTGATTAATCATCAAATTCAATCGGAGTTTGCTAAGAAGGCTGCTCGACGTTGGCAACGCTCCTTCAGCATTTCCAGAAGCCTTTACTCATGCTGTAACTGGGATGGGACGAATGGGGGGAGGCGGGCTGAAGAGTAATGAGTGTGTTGATAATTGTCTCCTCGATATTGATGTCCATTAGATACGTATACAGCACCCTGATCCTCTCAATCCCTTCTCGCGCACTCTTGCACACACTTGGGCGCGCGTAGACACACACACACACACACACACACACACACACACACACACACACACACACACACACACACACATTCGAGAATAACACCCGATCCCTCTCCTTTCCCACAGTACTGGATCCAAGATTCGCAGCACTTAGCATTGATTATAAATAGAAGGTTGCAAAAGAGGAGGGGGGGCAAGAAACTGATCTTACATTTTATGCATGCTGGCGTAAAGACAAACCTGTCAGAGGGTCAGGGCCAGACTTTTCCCAGAAGCCCTTCCAGATGGAAAGTGCGGTGCCAGACCGAGTGGCTTGTGTACTGAATTTCTCCTCCGCATTATGTGGTTAGAGGGTCGCGGCAAGGTTTGAGGACAATGACTATGCTTATTTTTGCACTACAATACGAGCATTGACATTGTTTTAAGCATCAATGAGGACGCTGGGGGACGGGGGTTTACCTTATTGTATCAGATGAACTGGGGAGAGCTGAAAGTCCAGGGGGAACGCATTTGATGGTTTCGTGTTACAGCAAGAACTGAAATTAGAATTTGAGTTTCATCATATTCTGTAATATTTTATCGAAGCCCCCTTCATGGACAAAAAATTAAAAGCTCATCAGGAACTTAAGTTGGCGTTTTACTCTGCATGGCGAGGTTTATTTCTTGGGACAGCTGAGGAAATGCCAGTCAAAGCTAGGCGGCGCTAAATCACAGCACAGATATTGTCTGAAAATATCGGCCTTTTTTCCAAGTGAGCTGCTTTGTTAATTTGCTAGAAGCGACACTGTGTCGTTGCTGTGGATGTAACAGGGTTTCTCAGCTGTTTCTGGTCCCGCAATTCTCACTTCAGCAACAACAAGGCTGTTGTAATGTGTCAAGTTGTCATGGGAATCTAAGTACATTATATTTCGGTGAGATTATGTTTCCTTTTTACCTCCCTACTCATAGGGAGGTAGTTGGGATGGATGGTGAGGGTGCAAAGCGTAGGACTTTGATACCAGAGACCAGGGTTAGCACCCTGAGTCCAGTGTGTGGTTAGGTTTAAAAAGGAACTAACATTAAGGTCAGGGAGAGACTGTGTGTGCAGGTACGGTACATTCAGTACGATGAGCAAGTCTCGTTTCAGTATTTAACCAAGATCATTGTCTTTCCCTCACCTCAACCGAGTGCTTTGAGTGCCGAGACAAAACCAGGAAACCTTAAAAAATGGAATTACATTTCTCTCAAAACGTATAGGAAAAGCGATTTCATGAAACGGAGGCAAAGCTGCTTGAAATCAAGAAACTTTGACCAAAAAAACCAGGCCTTCAAAGTATTTTGTGTGATGACAGTTCACAACACTTTGTGTATTAACCAACCTTGCTGACACTGCCGGGCTTGTTTGTTGGCAAATGTGAACCTTAAACAACCAAATGTAAACCTTTGGTTTTGACCAAATAAAATGAGCAAAAGCTGAAATTGCATCATTAATGAAAAACTCTAACTGCTGAATGTGTTAAAAACTTTTCTACGAGGATCCTTCACATCATTTGGGGCCGGGCCTCGAGGGAGCAATGCTGCTCACAACACCTCCCCGTGTCCGTCTCATCGCAAACAACACCAGCCTTAAACTGGCTCATGATAGAGATCCAGCTGCTATTGTGTAGTTTATCTAAAAAGGAGTCGTGAGCTGTGTTTTCCCCTGGTGCATTTTTACTCATCTTCCTGTGCCCTCTTCTGTCCCTGCGGACCTAAATGTGCGTCAGCAAGTTGCTCAGCAGCTGCCCGGCCTGCTATCTCTTTATCGGGTCCCGTGCCTCCTCTCTCTGAGGAGCAGCCACACATTGTTATTTAGGGATTTTCTTTAACCTCGCTGGTTAAGGTGAGTGTTGGTGCTCATGGATGGTCTGAAATGTAGTTTCAGAGGCTACTCCGTAGCGCAAAGGGTAAAATTCAGGATTAAAAACACCCTGTATGCATTTATGGTTACCAACTTAGCTCTCATCTATTAATTATTTGCTCTGTACAACATTCCCTTTGCAGAGCTGAGTCGACTGGAGCAAGCTTTGTTTGAGTCAGAAGTTCTCTGGGTTTGGTCGGCCGGCGTCTGTGAGCAGATGAGGATGTGGGCCACCCTCTCTCCCATGGGGTCCTCCGTGTCCCTTAACTGACTCAAACCTAGTGAGCAAAAATATCCACATGCCTGCGTCTTCGCCTCTGCCTGGGGGAACGTATTAATGCCTCAGCTAATCCGATTAACATTAACAATCCCACAGGGGAAATCGCTGCACATCTGCAACGGACAGATAATTATGTTGCCTCAGATGTTTGTTTCTTTCTCTCTTTTCTGTGTTTGTTTTGGTGGCTTTTCATGTCTTTGGAAGACCATCAGTGTTTTTTTTTTGTTGTTTTTTTTTTTTTTTTTTTTTTTTTTTTTAATGCCAAGGATATAAAATGTCACTGCACCTCTGTCATATCTTCTTTTAACTACAAGGGCCAATGCAATTCAAGAATTTCCTCTTTGATGTATCGGGTGTGAATTTCTTGAGCAGTGGTAGTAGTATCAGTAGTACTACCCAGTAATTATTATATTGTAAAAGTAGAGGCAACTTGAGCAAAATTCATGCAGATGTAGAAATCTCCGTCTTTCTCGTTCTTATAATTTCGTCTATTACATCTGGGACATCACACACAGTACATGCCAGTGTTTCTCGTGCTTAATTGCTGTATTATGCAAGGATGGCACATTAAGGGCTTGTTCACCCGTATGATTTGTAAGGATGTCACAGCAGTGGCTGCACCCTGGCAATGGATTTAAGGCAGTTTTAGCAGAGAAGTCAAGCTAGGAGTAGGTTTCTTTGAAAGGATAGTCTGAGCTGAGCCCCTGGGAGCGGGGTTCAGGTGATCTACAACTCCGCTGCATGTTTACGCTCGACTTTATCCGACTTCATTTAGAATAATCGCTGATTTGAATTCCTAAATAATTCTTGGTCCAGTCTGGTTTTTTTGTAACCGAAATTTCTAGACAATATGCTGCCTTTTTGAGTAAGACTGAGCTGGTATCTCATTTGAATACCCTTGGACTGTAAACTTAGTGTTTAGTTTTGTCCCAATTGAATTCTTACAACCAGTTTACCAGAGACTGAAGAGCAATAATACCAACTTTAGAAAAAAAAAAAAATTTAAAAGTCTGCTTTTAAAAGTATTTTATGATGTTTGGCAAAAAAATCCCAACTAAAGGTCAATTTGCTCGCTTTTTCTGGAGCTTTCAAATATTTCACACACAGTCTTCATCAGCAGATTGAATTTGCTCAGTCATGGTTCTGCAGTGCTTATAATTTCATCCGTAGCACTTTTAGGCCAAGCACCCGAGTTCATTTCCAACCTTGGAAACAGCAGCCTGACAAACCAATCCCACCTCGATGACCATTCACCGGCCCTGTCTGGAGCTTTCAACCATACTGAATGGTCTTCATTAGTGGATGGAGCTGCTGTTTCGAGGATTGGGGGGAAAAAAAAAAAACTTTGGTGCTTTGTTCTTGAGACAACATGGATGAGAAATCCTAAAAGTGGTAAGGACAAAATTATAAACATCCACCTGTGAGGTCTGTTTGATACAGTTGAAAGCTCAACTGTAGAAGACACTGTGCTGGGATTTTATTCAAACTGCTATTTCCATAGTCAAGATTAAACTTTGATGGTTTATTTTACATAATTCCCTAAATCAAGCTGATGATGGCACAGGAAGTGGAAGAAGTGGATATAGTCAGTGTAAAACGACTTTTTAAGTAGGTTTCAAGAAAGAGAGCGAAAAAAAAGACGAGTAATGAAGCAGGTAACTGATGAAAGAGTGAGTTAATAAGTGATAGGACATACAGTAAATGAAACAGCATGAATCCAATCAAGAAACTAACATTTAAATAAGATTCCTCCACAGTTTCCATGACTTTGTATGTAATTTCCAAGTGATAGAGGGCCCATTATCATCCAGATGGAAAACACTCTCAGTTGGGTGGCTCTCACACTCATTTTTGCCTTCTCTCTTTACACAACCTCTGTTATTAAAGGCCCTTTCTGTCCTTTTGCAGGTTGGGATTCTTTATTTCCAGCCGAGTGTTTTCCGATGCATCCTACTGCGATGGGTCCGACTGCTGGGTTTTGCTACCGTCTATGGGACACTGACTCTTAAGCTGTACAGGTAATTCACACAGAGGGTCACCTGTGGACATTTTGGTGGACATTTTGGTGCCTCCGCTGGCGCCCCCTTTTTAGTCCTGTTTAGTTCAGTGCGAGCAGTGGTTTTTAACAATGTAAGGGGCTCACCGGACGTCGGTGTCAGACTTTTAAAAGTAGATCAGGAGCAATTACAAAATATTTACTTCCTCCTCTGTGGTGCCCCTCCAGCTGGTGGTGGCCTAGGCGACCACCTAGGTGGCCTATGCCTAAAGCCGGCACTGTACACACACATACTACAACACGGGGTGCTTTGGCTCCAAATTATTTCCATATATAATGTAATATTGAATCATTGTTGACAAGAGGCAAGCCAAGAGACAAATGTGTGTGAGAGCAGAGGAAGGGAAAGGGCTGCCGGAGGATACAGTGGGTGTGAGAGAAGGGGGGGGGTTATCCAGCACTGAATAGCCGATAATGAGACAGTGGGTCTGCTGTATTTAAAGTAATACACTTGAAAATGTTCATCTGTGGACCTTTTTGTCAGGTGAATCTGTCAAAAAGGCCTAATGAAGATGCTGGTAAGAGGATGCGGCTAATGTGAGCGGGAGCCAAGCAAACCCTTGGAGGAGCAAGTCAACATATTGCACAGATCAATTTTTGATGGGGGACTCATTAGTGGGGAGCGCAGTGGACACTTCATTAATGTGCGTGAAGGGCAGGGCCCAGGAATAGCGACGACTGTTCATGTGTTTAAGCAGAATTTCATTCCTGTTACACGCTGTTTTTGACTGACCGTGAATTTTAAGCTATGCCACATAGAAGAGCAAAGAGTAACTGCTATAAACTGTCATGAATTTGATAATCGATATGCTCTGCTGCATTGCATTATATTGAGACTGGAAGAGTAAAATCCAGGCTTAGACACATATACACTTTTGAACAAAAAAAACCAAAAAAAACAGGACATTTCTTGTCACCATAACAATAACTAGAATGGCAGTCAGTAGAGTGCATACCTCTACCAAGGGCACTGTCACACAACATACACAAGACTTCAGAGAAAAAAATTCAAATTCAGAGTAAATTATCGCGATATGCCTCAAAATGTAATGGGTTCTCCCCTGGCCCATGTCACACCCCTCCACCAGATTTGGTGCAAATCGGTTCAGTACTTTTTGCGTAATCCTGCGGTCAAATAAACAAACCAACAAGCAGACACAGGTGAAAACATAAACTCCTTCAGGTAATAAACAGGTGGTTAAGGTGAAGGAACGGTCACGGTTTGCTCAGGTTTAGGCACAAAAACGACTTGGTTAGGTTTAGGAAAAGATCCTGGTTTGGGTTAAAATACACTCTTCTTTAAGGTTAGAGGTCATGGTTACAATAATAAACCCGTGGTGAAGGTCGCGGAACGGTCATGGGAAAAAGAAACAACGCTGACTTTCGGTTTCACGCGGGAAAAAGGAACAGCGGCTTCCTGTGCGCATGTCCCATGTTTTGTCGACCCATGCAACCACCTTAACCTAATGCGGACTTTGTTGCTCTATATACTACATCAGCTAACTTCCTCATTAGCTACCGTCATAATAACTACGGCCACTAGAGGTCGCCTAACAATAAAAACGTAACTATGGGTCGTAATAAGCTGCTTGCATAGACGTCCTGTGGCGTTGTTTTCTTTTTCAGGAGGACAGGCTCTCAAGTACACGCTGTAGGGGTTGCTGAAGGAAATTTTAGGGAACGTGGGAAATCAAATTACTATGACAAGTACGCTCAAGGCAGGTTGAGGGAAGTGGGTACAATAAAAAAGTTAAATCAAAAAAATTCTCATCAGCCATGATCTGCAACAATGTAAGACAAAGGGGGATATTTTAATATCATGCATGCTGTCTTGACAGTTTAAAACGGTAATAATCTACAATGATGACAGTGTATTTTTATAATGTCCCCCCACAGGGTGCTGAAGGTGTTCCTCTCCAGGACAGCCCAGAGGATCCCCTATATGACCAGCTGGCGAGTGCTGCGCCTGCTTGGGATCATCCTGCTTATCGTCTGCTGGTTCCTGGTGGCTTGGACATCCGCAGTCTGCCAGAACCCGGACAGGAAGTCAGCTCTCATCGACGTGGGCTACACGCCCGAGGGGCTGCAGTTCAGCATGTGCCTGCTGGATCGCTGGGACTACATGATGGCTGTCGGTAAGCCCTCTCGTTGCCCTCCGCCTCCATAGGGTGTTGTGGATAGATTAATGTGCTCTGCACTCTGTGTGTGTACCACAGTGAGAAAAACATGGGTTACTTGAGGTATTCATGGCATAAAATCAAGAAGTAAATCGTTTGGCATGATACTTTTGGACTTCAAAGAGACTAAGAAAGATGAGGGAAGAGTGAGCGATGAGGAGAAGTTGGATGACTAAGACAGTTTTGCCTCCATCTACGTTTGGCAAAGCTCTCATGTTTCCCAAAAGAAGACATTAATCCTCTCCACCAGTGCTACACTTCTGGATGTTTTCCTGTGTTTTGCGCCGAGGAGAGGGCAACCGGCTGCAGATAAAGACAGATGAGGAATCAAAGATGCTCGGAGGGGGAGCCGCATCTCGCATTGAGAAAATCTGCATGCTGGGTTGCACCTGCTGACTCAGGCTTCATGAGAGAGAACCTCCGTCCTTTTTGACTTCTGGGAAGACAGATGGACCCCCAGCAGAGCCGACACACTGTGATACTATATACTGAGGGCAGATTTTCTTTCTTTTCATTAGGAGGTAAAAATAGGTTTTTTAATAGGGATGCGCGGGTCGGCTCTGACGTCCCCTGCGCACAGTTCATGAATTTAAATACGTTTTCGGCCACACCTGCATGCACTCACAGTCAGTGGTCTAATTGTAATACAATTGACTTTCCTCAAAAAACAACATGCAAAAGCACAGCTTAAAACCAATTAAGATTTGTTGTTGGCCTACTAATGCTCAGCAGAACTGCAGTTTCAGCAATGCAATCGTGTTAATTTCATCTAGAATATTATATTAGATTTAATCATATTTCTCTCATATTATTTCTCTTTTTTTTTAGGTTTATGCAGTGTAAACAAGTCATTTTTGGAACTATAATACATTAATAAGAATTATTTATTAACCATTAATAAATTCATTAGTTGAAACTTCCTAAAAGAAAGTATTTTTCAATATAAGTCAACCTCTCATGCTTTATTTTCCTCATTTGAAGAAACAGACACTCGTTCCCACAAAATACTTTCAATAGGTTGAATTATTATATATTATATATATTATATTATATTATATATATAGATTATATTAAAGGTGCAAATCTTCTTTCTGCATCATCAGATTTTTAATATAAGGTTTTAGTATTTAAATATAAAAAAAAGTTGGATGAAAAATGATGAAAAAAACTTTTCTTGATGCATTTAGGTTAAATCACTCTAAAAATCTGAACCTCTCTATACACTGTTATACCAGAGATTCCTTTCCTTCATTTTAGATATTTTGATATCCACATGCCCTCACACAACCCTAAGAAGTAACACTTCTGTGAATGGCCAATTGCGCCTAATGCTCATCGTGGTTCCCACTGTGGAGAATGTGATTCACTGAGACCTGGCAGCCCCACGGTTCAGGCACAGGACGCCATAAACGTCCAAAAAATGACAACAGGTTTTCATGGGAAAAAAAGCAGCCTGTTTATTGCTGTGGAGCTGGTTACCTAGGAAACATTAGATGGGGTTGCCATGGTGGTGCACAGGGATTCATTTATTGTCCAGAGAATACAACCACAGCCGTTACAAATGAGTTTGATAGTTTCTGTGAACAGGACATTTTCTTGCAAACCTGTGTTGTACACCAGTTTCCACCAGCGCCGTGAGCCCACTGAACTGTAAAGTGGCTGGTTGGTGGAGGCACGTTGCCTTTTTGTTCTTTTTCTTTTTCTTTTTGGCCGGTAAAGCCTGTGCACTACATAGAAATGATTTCCTGTGTTCACCACTTCTTTCTCATTCTTGCTCCACAGCTGAGTTCCTCTTCCTGCTGTGGGCAGTGTACCTGTGTTACGCTGTGAGGACTGTGCCGTCGGCGTTCCACGAGCCTCGCTACATGGCCATCGCTGTTCACAACGAGCTCGTCCTGTCGGCGATATTCTACGTCATCAGGTAAACGCCTCCTGCCCCCAGTCATCTGGATTCCTTAGTGGGTGCACGTGAATTAAAATGACATGCAAGTTAAAGGGTTGGTTCATCCAAATTACAAACTTGTATCAGGCTATATCGTTAGTTATGTTTTAATTTGTCCAGGTTTTGACACAATGTGTGAATTGAATTGAATTTGTGGAGTTCACACTAAAAAGTTACACTTATTCATTTGGATCCCCATTCGCTGTTACTAATGTAACAGCTACTCTTCCTGGGGTCCATAGGCAAAACATAGCTGCAACAAATTCGTGTAATTATATTAACTAAAGCAAATGTAAATAAAATTGAATTCATGTGCGTACACACATGAACGTAAATCAATGCATACGACAAGGTACAATACAAGTGAGTAATTTTAGCAGTACAGCAGCATACACAGTATGCAATAATGTTCATAACTTCCCAGCCTCCAAAAGCAATATAGAACAATACATTTGCCATTCTAGTCATATTTATGACTCATTAAAAACTTAGCAGTCTTATTCAGTCTTATTCTCTAATTAATTATGGTAAGTTATTCTGAACATTTGCCAAATTGTATCCAAATTAAATTAGTTAAAGCGAGACTACGTAATATATATTATATATAGATTGGTATGGTATCATGAAAATGTTACAAAAAGTGAACAGCAATGTGTCTTTCTTAAAACAGAGTCAGAGTCCAGGTCCAGGTTACTCTGGACAATCTGGATATATTTGTGTGTAATTTAAGTGAATTTACCCATTGAATTTAGACGACCGCAGGGGAAATCTTTAATAAATATCACTTCCTGGCAATATCTTAGTAGTCCTGGTGCAGTAACCCCCATCCATCTGCTCTAAGGAGGCTAAAACATAATTACCAACAAATGCATCCTCTTCAACATACCAATGCTGTCACTTACACTTACAACATGTCCCACATTCACCAGCTGCATATTTAATAACATGCCCGCTGTTGTCGTTTTGACATTTATATCCTCCACTAAATCGTCTCATTTGCATCATATATAGGCTCATGCATGAGGCTCAACCCCTCTGTTCACCCGGGAGCTGTTTTTTTTTTTGTTTTTTTTTGTCATTGTATTGAAATCAACCCTCTTCCTGCAGTGTACATGTCAAATAGCTGCACCGCGCAGTTTATAAATGAGACGTTTCAGCTGACACCGCCACAGCCATTCCTGGCTGGAGTCCACCTAAATGAGAGCTCAGCTCCATCACATTATTTACTAATGAACCATGTCAGAATGATTTATGTTTTTGTCAAGACAGCATAAATAGCTAGAAGTATTGGCAGCCATATTCCAGTTATAAAATAACATTGATTACCAATAAACTGTGTATCGTCGACATATAGCCTGATAGTTTCTTGGACTAAATCTGAAAATCTTTAACGATTTTGATGGTATTTGAACATCTGGCTCTTCATGATTACTTTGCCAACTCCTTTAATGGGCCTTTTCAGCCTAGTTTTTGATGCGTTTCTTTGCTAAAAATGGCCAGATGAGACCCCTAATAAATTGGACAGTTGCCTGGTGTGAGTTGACTCTGACTGGCTGCCACCAGAGACTGCAGCGTATACTGGGGCTTGTTAGAGGCATCCAGTGTCCATTTGTGTACTCACAGAGCCTGCTGTTTTCTCCCAGAGTGACCAGTTAAAGCTCAGATTTATTTTTCGCTGTGTTAGTCACCAGGTTTTGGTCCGGTCCAGGTGTGAATGCTGAGAGAAAAAGTAGGGAATGTAACTGCTGGGAGTCTTGAATGAGGGATCTTTCAGTGGCCCTGTTCAGACCTGGCATTTTCATGCGTTTTAGGTGATCCCGTCACAAGTGGACAGCTCTAAGTACAGGTCAGAATGCACCAGGACAGATTGAGGATGCATTTGACATCCGATCGCTCAGACCCCATTCGGAGATGGTCTGGGTCGCATATATTCTTTAAAGAGTGTGAATGTGAATGTGTCCTGGGTCACTTTGAAAGACTGCCTGTTCAACTGGCATCCTCGTCCCGCCACAGTGTCATAATGAACCGAAAATATTATTGTACTTATCACAGTGTTTACCATACATTGATTTATTTTACGTGGCCTGCTACAGTATCAACATTGACAGCCACATATTGATTTTCTATTTTTCAGTATTTCAAATGGGTAAAATCTTATTTCATTGTAGAGCTGTGCGCAGTTCATTATTCGCTCAGCCCCTCCTTGCTCCGCTCACCTTCTCTCTCTCTCTCTCTCTCTGTCTCACACACACACACACACACACACAAACACACTGACAACAGATCGTCTGTCATAGACCGACAGGATAAAAAACGGCGCATTTGGTCTTTGCAAACTGAAAAAATGTACGTGTTTATTTGCATATAGAGCGGGGAGGGGAGATCCAATCACAAGAGGCCACTCGAGACGCATGTGGAGATGCATTTTAATGCCAGGTGCGAACTGACGTACTTAGAGCTGTCCACTTGTGATTGGGTCAAGTGAGACACATGTTAATGCCAGGCCTGAACGGGGCCAGTGAGACGCTGCAGGCTGAGAGGAGACAGCATGCCAAGGTTATTAAATCCTCATCTGCACAGAAATTCCTCACAAAACATGAAGGGGCGGAAGACTTGAAAGCTTTGGGACATTTCCTATGCTGGACCTTTGCCTTCATTCATGCCTCAAGCTATTACCACAGTAACTGTTCGTTAATTAGCCATTTGCCGACTTCAACGATGTAATGAGCCTGCTAGATGACATTTGCTTGCATAGAGACTCTCCAGTGTTTGAATTAGCATCTGACAGGACAGGCCTTCAAATCCTTAATGCGCACGAGGTCTCACTGTGCTGAAAGCCTGTTAGCTCGTTTTAAATAAAAGGCTAGAGCTTCTCCTCACACCACTATTGTTTTCTGGCAGTAATTATCTCATTTTCCACCAACTGCTGCACCACAGCCAGCCCAGTGTATTACTGTCTGATGTATAAATAGGCTGAATCTTGTGACCAGATCAAGGTCACTCCTCTTTATTGGGAATCCAATTGAAAGAATGAGGAAAACATTGTGTCCTTGCCGGCAAAAGGATCACTCAAGTGGAGCATTATATGAGGCAGTGAACTTGACGCCTAGACAGACAGTGTGTAAATCCACTCTGGCTGAAAACACATTAAGTCTGCTGGTGTCTGTCTCTCCCGGGCTCCATCTGTATCTCTGAGGTTTACTGCAAAACGAGCAATGTGTATGAATATCACAACATAATTTAGTCATACAGTACACTGCAGTTACTGTGTGTACATGAACAATTTGACAGTCGGCTATCGTGAGGATTTTTGGGATGCGTTTTTTTAACAAATCTCCTGTACTGAAAACATCTGGATGTCCCTGCTCTTCAGTTTTTTTCTTTTCTCTTTCATTTTTCTCTCTACCTACTCTTTATTGTTGTCTCTTTTAATCACAACAGGTTCACTCTTGCTCCTGAGTTCCATCCAGACTGGATGCTTCTATTGTTCTTCACCCACACCCACTTAACTGTAACAGTTACACTGGGTCTACTACTCATTCCTAAGGTAAACTTCACAAGTCATGTGTCACATTACTCTACTTTGCCTAAATGAGAATTATAAAAAATGCTATGACAGGATGACAGAATAGTAGTAAGTACAGCCCTATAGTTTGATAAATGCTAAATTAGATTGTGGCCTTCTTACTTTCAAATTCATTTGTCTTCTTGATAACACTTTAAATACTATATAAATGCTTGATATATGTTTGTAAAACAATATAATGTAGTTATGAGCTGATATATGGACATTTGAAGGTGTTTATTCATGTACAATATTTGTCAATAATTATAACTTCTTCTGTGAACACATTTTAGCTGCTACAACTGTGATTTACTATTTTGTCATTCATTATCATTTTAGCCTACCTCCACTTATGAGTGCCCACAGGAAGAATTATAGTTGTTGACAAATACATTAATAAACACTAATATCTGGTTATAACTGTATCATAATAAATTAAACTATTTTTCAAGGTTTATATAGCACTTATAAATGGTAAAATAGACTTAAAGTGTCACCATCTTCTTTGCCTTTGAGAGTGCGATATTAAGTGTGAACTTAAAGTGTAAACTTTAACGATAAAGCTGACAGTATTATATATTTTGCTTATTGTCAACAAAGCACATGAAAACCAACACTGAATTGATCCCAATAACAAGTATTATCTACATAGCTAAAGTCAAATACAACTTATTCCTCTGTGCCAAAGGGCTCCATTGTTTTCCGAAAAAACTAATAAAAACAGATGAGTGAGGTACACCTTTACACTGGGTGACATGTTCCTTTGTTAAAATAAACATGGAACTGTGGTATATTTTGGGTCAATCCCAAATACACTGTCCTGTTGCTGCATCGTATGTGTATTAATCCACAACTGAAAACAGTCCCACACAAATTCCATTCCTACTCCTGTCAATACGTTTGTTTGTTTGTTAATATATATAGATATATATATATATATATAGATAGATAGATAGATAGATAGATAGATATAGATATAAATTCTACTTTTTGTATGCTATTCCAACAGTTCCTGTTTGCTGGAACCCACATGAGAGATGATATAGCCTCTGAGGCCTATGAGGACGAGCTGGACATGGGTCGGTCTGGGTCGTACCTAAACAGCAGCATAACCTCTGCATGGAGCGAACACAGCCTGGACCCTGAGGACATTCGGGTAAGATGTGTTTCCGTTTACCTTTCCATCTTCATTGTATTAACCTGGTGATACCTTTTGAGTTCTCCAAAAATACTGAGCCATGGCAGTTTTTTATTGCAGACACCAGACGAAATGGGCCATCTCAGTTCTATTAATGGCTGTGGCGTAAGGTCTTGTGACAGCCTTTGGGAAAAACGTACCAACGTGAGCAGAGATTTCTGTTTGTCTGTTAGAGCTGAAGAAGTCTCTCTACCAAAAGATTTGGGCACCTCAAGCCTATTTACCTGAGGGATGGGTATTATGATGACATCCTGCCGCTCAAGAGTATTCATTGTATCGGATCGGCGACAGAAATACAATAAATTCAAGACCTGAGCTTGGAGGCTGTTTCAGACCTAACATTAAAACACACTCCGTTTCCTTATTTGATGCTGTCCAGGACTGTCCTGTCTTTGCTTTTTTTTCCAGCACGCATGTGATATTCCGTAGTGCATCATTTAACAACTGTTTGTAGTCACGTGTCATGGATTTGTACTGCATGTTCTCTGTGCAGTTGAATGTCTGCTTTTTTGTAACAGTGTTTTAATTAGAAAATCCTTTTTTTGAATCCTGTAAAAATACAGATATATGTGTCAACGAGAGAATGATAACTTTACTTTTCTCTTTACGTTCATTCTGTCATGAATGTGTAGGAGGAGCTGAAGAAACTTTACTCCCAGTTGGAGATTTACAAGAGGAAGAAGATGCTGGCAAACAACCCTCATCTCCAGAAGAAGCGGAGCTCCAAGAAAGGGCTGGGTCGCTCACTAATGAGGCGCATCACTGAAATTCCTGAATCTGTGCACCGGCAATGCAGCCGTGATGACAAGGAGGCTGGGGAACATGGGAGCAATCGTAACAGCATTTGTATGTTGAAAAAGAGCCCTTTTGATCCGCCTCACCTAGGAAAACCAGCAAAGGACGAGATGCTAAAGAACAAGGTTTTCTCCCTGAAGAAGTCTCACAGTAGCTACGACCACGTCCGTGACCAGAGTGAAGACTCCAACAGCACGGCAACAGACAAGATGGAGGTGACCACAGCTGAAGGCTCCATCCTGGATACGCTTATAGGCAAGAAGCTAGTCAAGAAGAAATCTAGTGAGAATATAAATGCCCCCAGTGAATCTACGGAATCAGTTCCTTTGGTCTGCAAGTCAGCCAGTGCCCATAACCTCACTGCAGACAAGAAACCAATTCATCCCAAAGCCTCCATGCTGCAGAAGTCGCTCAGTGTCATCGCCAGTGCCAAAGAGAAGACGTTGGGCTTCACAGGAAAGACCCAGTGTGCAGAGGACAGCAATAAGAAGAGTCAGCCAAAGAGCAAAGACACAAGGGCCAGTGCAGAGCCAGAAAATGAATGCCAACCGAAGATGATTGTTAGCCAGTCGGTTGAGTACAAACAAAGTACGGGAAAAGGTAGGATCACTAAACAGTCGGTGAGTGGCAGCCAGCCTACAATCTGTTCCGATCCAGTCAAGGGAAAGGACCTCTATGATCTCTCAGAAGTGTGCCCTTGGGAAGTAGAAGATCTCCCAACTCCGTCTGAAAACAAGGTCCAAAAGCACGTATCTATAGCGCCAAAGGAAACCACAACGGTTCACGGAGGAACAACCAAGGGAGGCAAATCTCAGCAGCAGAAGCAGAGAGGCTCTGATCAATCTCCATCGAGTGGCAGGAACTCAAAGGAGATTCAGAGGACAACTGCTGTTCGAGCAGAGGTATGTCCCTGGGAGGATGGAGGTGAGAGTAATACTATTGAAGTGGAGGGGTCAAAGCAACAAATATCCAGTCAGGCTAGCCAACTTGCTAAAACACAGCAGCCTCATTCTGCGGTCGAAAGCTCCAAAACACATCGGGCAGACGTTTGTCCATGGGACTTTGAAGAGGCTCAAAAGACAACAGAGTTACCTCACTCACCAGATATGACAAAGCAGAGAAAAGGCACCTCTCCCATGGATGGGAGAGGGAGAAGTACCCTTTTGGATCCATCCAAAATAGGAGGCTCACTCCAGCCACCGACTTCAAAAGCTGATGTATGTCCATGGGACTATGACAGTACTGCAGTATCTCCGAATTCTGAGAGAACACCTAGTCCCTCTCGATTTTCCAAAACCAAGGAATCCCCTTCAAAAAAGAAGGGTACCCCTTCAACAAGAACACTTGAAAAAGAGAAATCAAAAGACAGTGATGATGAGAAAAGTAGAACAAAAGCTAAGGACAAGAGTAAATCTTCAGAGAAACACGTGAGCCAGCAAAAAGTGGCTGAGGTATGCCCGTGGGATGTAGAGAGTCATCAGGAGGTGCCGTTGGTAGAAAAAAGGAAAAGCGCAAATGTTGGAGCAGCCAAAGGAAAACAGGCTGAAGTCTGTCCATGGGATTTTGAGGATACGTCAGATAAAAAAGTTACAGACAAAAGTGCTTCTGTTGTGAAACAGAGCAATCCAAATCCTAAAGGCGGAGTTCTAAGTGCTGCTAAAAAGGCAGATGTTTGTCCCTGGGACTTTGAGGATAGCACATCAAGTAAGAAGGCATGACACTAAACATTAATGGACCACTGAAATTATAGTTATTGATGTATACTTTTTTTTCACTTTGAAATCATTAAATATTACCTTTTACTATTAGTATGGTGACTTGGAAACAAAGTTGATCTAATTCCACAAGTTGCCTTCCTTTACAAGGTTTTGTTCCTGTTTTACCTATTTTGAAAATAAGTAAAATGTATGAAAAACAAAACAAAGTCATGATGAGCATTCCAGATTATTACAGGAAAATCCTGAAGATAAATTGTAGACTAATTATGCAAAGTTTTGATTCAGCCTTTTCACTTCATGAGCAATGTTGAAAATCTGCATTTATCATGTTCTGTACTTAAGTCAAAAGTTACATGTTTTGTTTGGTTTTTTTTGCATCAACATCATCACTACTTGGACTAGGATATGACCTGACAATAAGGGTGTAGAGAAAAAAAAAATATAGTTTTGTGTATGAAAAAGAAGAATGAATTAAAGGTTGAAGTACTAAAATAAACTACAGAAGTGAAAGCCAAAGAATAAGCGAACATTTGCAAAGAGGGAACGTGATCTTTAGGCGGTAAAGTTAATTTATCAGTTTGTGTGCAAACCTCGGCATAGAGAGAAGGACTCGGCGAGGAAGTTAATCAACAGCACTTTAGCCAACCCCATTAATTAGGAAGTGAGGACGGTCTCCGTACTTCTTGTACATTTCGTCTTCATGTTTTTCAACCTCATGGCATGATATCACACAGGATATCATAGACAGCGACCAAAATTAGACATGTTTTTTGTTTAGATCTATTTAATTGTAGTTCTCGGCAGATTAAAATGCTTCCAAGTCTGCTGAGATGTACTGTACGTGCCTAACCAACTAGCATTGTCTTGTATTAGTCTGAAGTAAAGCAAGTGGCTTCATCTTCAGCATTTTGTGACAGTGAATTATATAAACAGCATGCACAGCCAGGTAATGAGAACAGTTGGACCCTACCGGTTTGTCAACTACGGCAGTTAATGTGTTGACAAGTATATAATGTTGTTTGAGTTTACTTTTCTTGAATACCAGAGGCACTCACTTTCCTGCTTTCAGATTTCCAAAAGCTCGTAGAAGGTGGTAAAGATTATATGAGAGCAGCATTAATATGAATGCGTATCAAAATGACTCATATCTACGCTGTAAAAAGTAGGGACGGAGAAGTTCTGAGGGGACACTGAGGAAAAAAAATTTGCACCAGCTTTGTTTATGAATCCAGCATGGGTCTTTGCGTCGGCTTGCACCAGGCGTGTTATGTGTGTGTCCGTGGAAACAATGTCATGAATTTAAAGTAAAAAACGTATTCCAGTATCCGGACAGTTGAACCTCTGGAGGCTGATACATCATCAAGACCTGGCAGCGCTTTTTGTGCTTACGTTCCCTCCGTCTCAAACACCAAAAGTAAAAGGTGAGCATGCCATCCGTTTCAGTTTAAAGACAGCTGCTAGACATTGCTGCTTAAAGAATAATTCTAGTTTTATATATTTATTTATTTTTTAGTTTTGGCCATCATTTCCATCAGTAACAACAGCATTGTACTTATCAAGTTAAGTGCTAAGGTCAATCTCATTCAGGCTTTTTGCCCATTTTTGTGGCCATTATTCTGTCGCCATTTTCTGTGGGTGTAGCTATTTTTCTGGCTCTGGTACCGGAAGGCGTTGCCCCATTCTCAATCCCGCCTAGTGAGACAGCCGTTATGGACCACAACACCGGAACCATTTGCTAAACAGATGCTCAAACAACTCCCTTTCAGTTTTACCTCTAAATAAAGTGGTTTAGATGAACGACCGGCTTGTTTTTTCTTTAGCTCGACCAATCAAGTTTCTTTTCTTGCCAGATTTTGTTGAAGCAGTTACTTTGGTTAGTACAATGTTATCATAACTGACAGAAATAATGGCCGTAGCTACGATAATAAAACCCACGTTTTTTTTAAAAACCAAAACTATCCTTTAATATTTCAAAATATTGAAGAGTACGTATAATTCTGCCGTCTGTTTTTTTCTTTGCGCTTGTGTATTGAACGTAGCGTAATGCATGTTCTTCCCTGTTTGATGCAAAGTAGGCTAAAACCCAACTCATTACTTATGCTAAAAAACTTTAGAATTAGACTTAGCAACGTGCTTATCTATTACTAATTTGATTAAACCTTTTGAAGGTTTTGATTTGTTCAGTGTTTTGTATCAAAATGTCTAGATATTCATCCAGCACTATCCATCCTGGGATTACATGGGAAAAAAGAAAAGTCCCACTTATATTCAAAATAATAACTGTTGAACACCTGACAATATTTGCAGTAATGTAAGGAAAACTATGTATCAATATAGCATTTAAAAGTACTCTATGGTATCTTGTGAGAATTACATGGTATCACTGAATGTCGTCACTGGTTGTAATTATCTGTAATTCCTCTTCACAATATATAAAAGCTCTGTAGGAGTCCTTACTAACTGTGATAAAAGTCAGTGCTTGTCAGTGAGAATTTTACTAAGTCCTCATTTGATTAAACAACGCCTAACTGAAAACAATCCAGTGACAAATATTTGTGGCCGTTCTTGTCTGATTTTGTTTAACGTGCCGACACGACTCTAGCCGCTAGACTCCATGTACATGTACGATTTAGACGCTGCGTCTTGGATCCGCCTCCACCCACTGAGAAATTACCTCTTGCCACTGACCTGTGTGTGGGGGGGGGGCTTGTCTGAAATATTTAAAATGTGGAGTGTTTGCCTCTCAGCGTGGGATCTGTCATCACCTCTGCTTTATGCGCTCCTTTAGGAACAGCGTCCGAGAGGACCTGTCACTGTGCAGGGATTGACTGTAATGCTCTGATGGATCCATGTGATATTTATGAACCAGATGTTAGGCGTCATCCATCACATGCATTGTGGTAGCGGATGCAGGATCCTATTCCTGACCTCTGGTATGAGAGCAGCGACATTTCAAAAGCCCTTTTCTGTTTATTAAAACTGACTTCAGTCTTTGCAATCACTGCACATTAGATTTTTACTGCCCTGGGTGATGAATATTATGCTGTATATTTTTAAACCGAGCCTCTTTTTTGTCTTTGGGGGGGGGGCTATTTTAAAAGAGGAGATGTCTTTATTTCATGATAATTATTTTGAAAGTCTACGTGTTCTACATGACCTCAGACTGAGCTCACACAGGCTCTGAAGCAGCTGTTCAATGTATTTGTTTTTTTTTTAAAAAGCGCCAGTACAAGCAATATTTTATAGCGTTTTCAAGCAAGGAAGGTTTCAAAACCAGTTTTTATTCACTTATGTTGATTTTTTACTTTAACAAGCTTGGCCCATGAGATTCCAGATCAGCGATAGTCGGAGCACAAAGGAAATACAATTATAGTTCATCTGTTTTAGAGCAGAAAATACATACAGTGCAATATCCCACCATTATACTAAGGATTATGTCACATTTATGGATAACAATCAGTCTACACTGTTGTTTAATAGCATAATTTCAGATAGTGTGCCTGCTGTAGCATTCCTCAGTTCAGTCAGTCCATAGCTGTCTGTGTATACATAACCGGTGTCTTACTGTCTGTTTTTTTTTTTCCCTGGAGATGATCATTGTATTTCAGCCGTATTCATCAATGAAGCAGCGAAAGTTTTGAATCTCAGCCATTTTACCCGGGTGTGCAAATCCAGACCATTGTTCTTGTACAGTCTTGACATAGACAAATACTGTGTCCTGTAGCTCTTTGTCCACCAATCGGATCTTTACCATGGTGCGTTCTGTTGGCTAGCTGCTTTCATTTAAAACCTGACTTCTCTCTCCTCTTGTGACCAAACCAAGTAAGCCGACGGCAAATACAACTACTACTATTGCTACTACTACTATTCAATGCTGTAACGTCGTAAATCTTGCTCTTGTGGCTTCTGCATGAATTCAAGAAATTAGTAGGACCGATGTTTCACTGCCCTTGATAGTACAAAAAAGAAAAAAAACTGATATTTTATGGACTGTTACAAGTTGTATAGTGAGTGATACTGTCCCTAACCCACTGTATTATGTGCTTGTTATAACTATTGCCCTATGACAAGCTTATAGCATCAATATATGGGAATATTTGGTAGATTTATATTGTGTTATATTGTGATAGCATGTACATAAAAGATACCTCCTCTGCAATAAATATTTATAAGAAAATTAACTGTGTGTTGACTGTTTTTGAATTTGTTTAACTGCAGTTCCAAATGTGTTATGATTTGCATCTGACACTGAATGCAAGAACCTTGAGAAAACAAAGATCTCCCCGAATTTCTGCTCTTTCTACTACAGCAGTTCTAATCCCACAGGAGGTTGGTACAAGACACTCCCATGATGCATTTCTGCCTTGTAATCATCCTTGTCTCAGGTTTGTTTGCTTATTCTTCATCTAGACATGCAGCTGGAGAAACCCTGGCCTTTAAAAGCCTCGTGCATCATAACCACTTTAGGATATGTGCGTCTTGGCAGCTGTCCGGAAATGCTTTTATGGCTTGCTGTGGTCTTTGGAGCGCGGATCAATGGAGGCTCTGCGGGACGCAGGGGATAGAAGATGGTATCAAATGCTGACTCCGGACCCCTGCAGAAAAACTGAGCATTGTTATTTTCCAATTCCCAAATAATGACTGGCCAAAGGTGATATTATTTATTCCCGGGTCCAAAGGGAAGATCATTTCCTGCTCTATTAACCCACCAATTTTTCAACCCCATAAACTCTGCCTAATGAGCGTTACCCGAAACATAGTGTCTACATTGTCACATGTACTTATATCTCTGAATATGCAGTACAGGCAGTGATGCCGCCAGATAACATTGCAAAAGGGCATTGTGTAAAGCAAACGTGTTAGCATCGATTCAAGTTTACAAGAGCGCTCTCGGAGCCTTTCTCATAAATACAGGATCAATACGGGCTGCTGCTGGGAACCAAAATAGAGAAAGTTCAAAGAAGAAAACAGTTAACTATGAGAAGTAACATTTGACGATGGGATACCGCAACTATCGACGTTTCGTTTGATATTAATTACAATTAGGTAACAGGCATGCATGAAGAAAGAGTAAGTATAACATTTAGTCCTCAACATGTATTTCCGAGACCATGGCAAGGATAGTGAAAGGGGTTTTGGATGTTTATGTTTGTGTCATGCACGGTTCTACTCAACAACATTTACATTCTGAATTTGCACAGTTGAAACTTTAAATTAAGACTGCATCTAGCTCGTCAAACAAGTTAAAGATATAATAATCAATATTGTTACTTATTGGATACAAATAGTGGGTTTTATATGTAAATCGGGTCAAATGATTATCTGTGAAATGGGTCACTTGTAGTGACAAACCCACAAAATTTTAGCATCTTTAAGGTCATTGTTTTCACTCCAAAACTTTTGTTTGACTTCCTCATTAAGTTTAGTCTTTATGTTGTTATTATTCCAGAAGTCAGACTTTCATGACCAACACCAGACATTTTTATAATATACAGTAAAATATGCAGCAATTATACATCTTTGTTAACTGTACAAAATGACTTCTATCATATTAGGGAAAAGCAAATTGTATGACGATCAACGCATTCTGATCAGATGTTTTATTATCATTTCTTTTTATTGTATTATTTTCTATATCATTCATTCAGTGTAAATGGTACCCCCCCCCAAAAAAAAAATTTAAAAAATTTAAAAAATTGTGGACTGAAATTGCGCAAATCAACGTTTCCTAATTGCGTTCTTGTGGGTTAAACAGTGGATGGGACCACACTGTTAGCTCACTGCTAGTAGATGACTTGTATTGATTCAACATGTGCTTGAGTGTGAAATTTCACTTAATTAGAACCACCTGAAGTGTTCGGCAGGCAAGCATTCAGGGTCCTTAAATCCCATAAAGACACCACTCACTGGTAGGAGGGTCAAGTTCTCCTCACTCAAACCACCGAGTCGACGTATGTCTATATCCCTCTCCAGCTGCCCTCTCGTTGTTACTGCCATCTAGTCCCTCTCTCCTGGAGGCTATAGATAGATTGTGACAAGGCATTATATGGCGTCCTCTTCAAAAAATGTTCAGATGAACTATTATACGAGCCAAACAAAGCTTTACGGGCAGAAATCATTTATTTTGTTTTGGTTAAACCTCAATATTGTCAGAAGGAGAGCTCTGAGAGCAATGACGTGGCTGCAAAAGACACATCCGGCACTTGCTGCAAACTGAGCTCTCTGGATCTCCTGTGGTGCATGTGAGAAATCACAGTCTGATGTTTGTGTGCCTCTTTGTTGTCTTTGCGGGACAGCGGGACACATCCTCCAGCGTGGCAGGACTTATTTTTAAACCTCAGACGGTGATCAGCACATGAATCACAGCCATTTTGTGACAAGGCCGTGTGGGCAGAGATGGACGGCGGTGGGGCGGAGGCTGGGACAGGAGATGAAGGGAAGCTGATCGCTTGGCACAAGCCAGCACTGCTCTGTCACTGACTCATCTGTCTTTCAGATGCGGGGACGGCCAGGGGCAGGGGGTGGGGGAGAAGGGGTGGCGGTGGGGGTGCTGAAGGGGGAGGCGTGGGAAGGGGGGCGGCGTGTTAAGGACATCTCGTGTGTCGTGGTGGACTCATGACTCACAGAGAGGGGTTGTGTGTGGAGGGGCGCACCTAGTGGGAGATGTGTACGGACACACACAGGTAGACATATGTAAACGTACAAGCTGTACATCATAATTACAGGTGTGGAGATCTTTTTTCCTTGTGTTGTGCCAGACAACCCCAGAAGGACTTCAGTATCCAGTAATCGTGGTTTGTTTTACATCAAAAGTGTTCATTTAGCTATCACTTCCTGTACCCAACATCTTAAATACATTTAGCAGGTTAGGACCGCCGGCATGAAGACTGCGAGGAGTTCTGAAAAGCTGGCAAATTCTTTGGGTTTAGATTATCATATATGTTTTTTTTTTTTTTTTCTGGAAATGGGGTGAATTGAACCTTTAAGTGATCACTCTTCTACAGTTGGTTTGAATTCTCATTCCCTCCCGTGATGCGTGATCTATCGCAGCGCCCGGTCGCTGTGTTTGATTTGTTCGAGACCACAGCACAGTGGGCAGATCACCACCCACGAGGTCCCGTTCCTCCATCCCCTGAAGCCACACTCTGGTCTGGACTCCTACACAGCTTTCCCGGCCTCAATGGTGGCTTCATCATTAGAGGAGCCCCTGGTGATGTGAGCACCCGTGACTCACAGAGAGCCTCTGCTACGCTCCTCCACCACCACTAACCACCTCCGCAACTGGAGGGCTGGCAGATATTCCACAACACGCACATTAATAAATTTACATACTTTCAATACAGCATTCAGGTGCACGCTCTCAGTTCGATTACTTGCGCAGTCATGCATGCGTAAGATAACGAATAGGTCATCCAATGAGTAATTTCATGCCCCAGTCACAAAAATGCCCTCGTTTGACTGCTGCAGAGACGAACAACTGGAGCTCTTCGGCCGTATTACGCAGGTAGACGAGCTCTTGGCAACTGCTGACGCACCTCTGGGGGACTGACAAGTTAATGTCATTTGAAAAATACCCACATATAACATGCATGTGCAGTTGACTTCATCCGAGGCCCAAATCTGGACCGTTCGGGATTATTCCAGAGGATCACTGTCTTCCTAATGTGGTGTCCAACAGGAAAGACCACCTTTTTAAAATAATGCTAGGCTGAGCGTAAAGTCAACTCAATTTTAAATAGCTTAAAGTTCAAATTTTGCCCAAACAGGGCTTTACAATTTGTATAACGTGCAACATGTTCTACTTTTTCTTCCACAAGACCCCTATGCAATAAAGGCCCCCACTGAGCCAGGACAGTTACCCACTTTGTTTTGCTAATTAAAGACCTGTTAATTGAATGTCTTTGGGTTTTTGACAAAGCAAGGTCCTCAAACGTGCAGGCTCAGCAGACATGAGTAGTAGGGAAAAAAGCCGGCTTCGCCGCACTTAGTCAATATGCAAAATTGGCAGCAGGGAGGCGGCGAGTGGAGGCAAACAAAACCAAAAGGCATCACGCGGGCAGGCAAAGGTCTAAAAACTACCAGGGTTAAAATGTCCCAAAAGCAGGAAGATCCAAGAAAAACAAAGCGAGTCTGGAATCCGGTCGGTGCGTACTGTGGGGTTAAAGTGGAGGATCTGGCGACTCGAGTGGGCGAGCACACTGAGGACGGCCGGTGGGCGGGAGAAGAGTGGCAGGGTCTTGAAATGACGAAAGGTTAGTTCATGGATAAACAGGGTGATTAATCAGACGGAGATAGCTGTGGAGACGAAGCTCGGAAATTTATTTAGAAATGAATGACTGTTTAATTGCTTAATTGAACCCCCCCCCCCAATATTACAGATTGATGGGCAATGAAAACAATTGCAGCCCCAATAAAAATGTAAGAATAACAACACATTGCATAAAAAGAAACATACACCCTTTATAAATACAAGCTTTTCTTATTCTTCACTGACCTATTCTTACACTATGATTGATTGTGCAAAATAATCAGAGACCTAAAAGGCCAAAAGGCAAATTACCTGCCTGGTTGGCAGGATGGGGCCAGTTTTGGCTACTCTGATATTAAATTACTAACTTTAGATAATGGCTTTGGCCCAAATTGATACACGGTATTTTAGGCGATAGACTCATCAAATTTTGGCAATTAACGTTGCTACTAGTGTTACTGAATCCCGAGATGCCCTTACTCACTGGGCTCCTGCTCCACAACTGGGGTCCATTGGATATTCACGAGCCAAATTATACCTAAACTGCTTGTCTGAGGGATTACCAGTAGCAGAGCAACACGGTCCTGTAGAATACAGTTTTACAGCAATTACCCCGCCCGCAGACGGTATGCATGCTGATTTGAACTCTGTGTCAATTGCAATCCCCGTCGTGGTGACAGGAAGTCGCGAATTTCGTGGGGCCCGGTGTGCGAACATTCGCGTTACCTCGTAGGAGAAAGGAGAGTGTCTCCTGAAACGACTGCAATTCTTCTCCTCACATTGTTGTCACTAACTGCCGGGGCCCGGAGACACCTCTCCCAATTATGGAAGCCTTTCGGTCCCCTTGTGCTGAGGAGAAGCCCATTTCTCTGAGAAAAATTCCTCCTCTCGCTCCTGCCGGACAATATACTGTACGCTACCATTTGGAACAGAACACCGCCACCGATTCACCCACACATACACACACACGGACACACTCCAGCTGTGGACTTGCACCATATCTTTTTGTTTTTTGCGTGAGATTACGCTTTAGGCCTGTGTTTCTAACTATGTCTATGGTGTGTGTATATTTTATTAATTGTGAGTCTGTCTCTGTTTGTTGATTGGGCATGTGTGTCAATCTCTGAGTGCAAAATGGTTCATCCAACAGATTCTCTTTACCAGAAATGTTACAAATAGAAGGAAAAAAAAAATCAACTGGCCAGCCTCCTCTTTAAGTGAGACTGCGTTATCTTTGCTCAAGAGCGGCCACTGCGGAAAGGACAAACATGTCTTCCCGGACGGTTTTGTGTTTGCTTCTTCTTTTAAAATGTTTTTATTCTTCGCAAGTTGGAGCAGTTTAGCAAATCTAAGGTTAGCTAACATTAGCCAACATTGGCCACCACGAGCTGCTAGGTCAGACCAGACCAAATGACGCAGTAGTGCCAAAATACCGCATTTTGTTAAATTGAGCAAGGCTGCGTTTTGTTGCTCGTGGCTTCAACTTGGGTTTTTGTTTTTTTTGTTTGTTTTTTTTAAACGGAAATACTGCGTTTTTTCCTTTTCTTTGAAAAAGATTCATAGCCTCGCTTTTAGGGCCGAGGTGCGAGAACCCTGCCTGACACAGTACTTTAACTCGAACTTCAATTTTAACCATATATAGGGAAATTGGCAGCCAGGTGAAACAACGCTCACACAGACTTGAATATAAAACAAGTAAAACGTAATATAAATTAGTTAAACGTGCTAAAGTCTACCACGTAAACTCACATAGTCTAAAATATAATGTACTTTAGACTATGCACTGTACCAACAGCTGACAGCTTAACAAAAAAACCTTGAGTAAATCCAGATTTTTTTTTAAGTTTGTCAATTTATGTGTTAAACTCAATAAATTTGGTTGATTAAAAAAACAAAACAAAAAAAAAACATTTTGGTATTATTTGCAATTATAATTGCTGCTGTTGTTGTCCACTTCCAATGGAATACAACATGAACCCAACCTGTATTTATGCCGGACAAGAGAAAATTCGCCTCCAACCCCATGGTGGTCGAGCCGCGTGTGCCCTCTCTCTGTGCCTCTTGCGCTTCTTTGTGCGTTGGGGCTTGCGGCCGCCTCTCACCCGCTAACCCACTGCAGACCGGAGAGAGGGGGCGCTGCGGCTGCGCACCGCCCCCTAGTGGCGGCACAGCCCCCCCCCCCCCCTCACGTCATGACTCGCTGAGGTGACGTTGACTCATTCGCCTCGTTCTGCAGGTTTTAAAAGGTGCACGAGCTAAACCCACCGCTCATCTCATCTCCTGTTTGGTAAAAATACTCTGTTACGAGTAAAGTCCTGAATTCAAAACTTTGCACCACTAAAAGTAGAAAAGCATCTGTGCCAAAGGTAAATGTACTCATTATGCAGAATGGCCCTTTTCAGAATCAAATATTTTTTTGTAGATTATAAGTATTGATGCATTAATGTGTATATACTTTATACTTTAAGGTTGCAGCGGGTGAAGGTGGGACTGATGTTAATAACTTTATATTCTACTTTGCAGCTTGTGACCCCCACAGGAAGTCAGTACAATTTTATCCTATAATAACATGATAATTTATGTCTATTTATTTAATTTTAATCTGCAAAGTAACTAGTAACTATACATGTTAGATATCTGTCTGTCTATCTATCTTTTGTCCAAGAAAAACCATGGAATGTGATGAGGAGTCAACAACACATCTTCCTCAGTGCCCACCTGGATCGTTAATGGTTTGTGCAGTGTTGGCTCTGGCTCCTGTATGCATGTTCAATGGGATGCATCGGGGGCGAAGCCCCTGATACAGAATTTCAAACAAACGCCATTAAAAACCTATGATGAAATTTTAAAAAAGTATAAAATTTTACTCCCTGAGTTTCCAGGTTGTTGTGTGTTTAAGGCACAGTTGTGTGCTCATTCTTGCCTCAAAGAAACTCGGATGCTCTTGTAAATAGGAAGGACTAAATCCACCGCGGTCCCTCCAAGATGTCGGTGCTCGTCTATTGCTCTTCTTCAGGATTACCTTTTTATTTTTTTAAACCGACAATGTGTGAAAGCGTGAAAAACAGCTGACCTCCAAGTGTCAGATGATGGACGGCTGCACGTAAACACAGCGTCTGTTCTATTGCAGCCTGGTAGTTGTCATTTGAAAAGAAGAAAAAAAAAACAAAAGAAAAAACAACTCACAATAGCTTGTTTTGTTTTTTTTTCTCCCCAGTTATTTACTGAATTCACACTGTTGCCAGGCGTTGATTCCAGTTTAGACTCTGCGTTGTCATGACAACCCATCTGATTTCCACAGCGCGGGAGACACGTGGAGGTGATAAAGTGAGGAGTCTGGCGATGGGGGGGGGTCAAGTGGACGGTGGGGGGGGGACGCCACCAACCCAAAATGTCAATCCAAGCTTCCCTCCTGTGTTTGTGACGGCAATGAACCCTGCGTGTAAGCGACTGAAGAGTAACACAAGCTTGTTTATCACTGAAGATCCACTTGAAATCCAGCCCGGTGAATGAATTTCGGTCTCCGAGGGCTTCACGGTCACTGCGGTGATGATGAACGCGCGGGTGACTCTGACGACGGCTGTGGCACCGTTTACGCAAGCGTGGAGGCATCGCAGAGGGGCCACTCGGGACCGAGGCGGGGGCCCACTCGCCTGACGAACCCGATCTGCTTTGACCTCACACCGACCTGTCCGACTCAACTTGCCGTCGCTCCTTGTCTTCCACCGCGGGGGGGGGGACCGCTGGCAGCACAAAGCCCCGAGGTGCCAAGCGCAAAGCCCGGCGCCGGGACGCCGGTGAGTCACAGTCGTGCCGGCGTGTGTGAACGAGGGGCCAAGTTAACGTTGGTTAGGTAATTTTTTTTTTTTTTTTAATTTCGCTTTCATTTGACGTCACCGGTCTTAATCACTCAATCAGAGCAATTTCCGGAAGGCAGCTGTGGGCTCCGTCGTCCCCGTCCCTGCCTAAGCGAGCAGGCGGCTGACTGGCGGGGAGCGAGGCGGACTCTCCCCGGGGCACCAGCGTGTAGTTCACTCGCAGTCACTTTGTGCAGGGAAAGTTCTGAACCATTCTGCGTGTGTGTGTGTGACGGGTGCGTTGCTGGCGTCTCACGGCACCGGAAAGATGAGCTGGGACGAGTGTGAACGGGGGAAAGGGGGCGTTGAAACTTGCCTCTAAAAAAATGCAAAGGTACACTATGTGACCGAAAGTATGTGGACACCCCACCTCAGCTTCATCGCAACAGTTTGGGGGAAAAGGCCTTTTCCTGTTTCAAAACGACAACCCTCCCGTGCCCAGAGCGCGGTTCTTCTTCCCTGTAAAAAAAAAAAAAACAAACCGTGGCGCCTACATTGCCCACAGTGCAACCTGACCGGCAGCATCACTTGAGGGAGTTGAGTCGGATTTCACACAGCCGCCTGGGGGCACGCAGGAGGCTTTATAGAACTTTTTTTTCCCCACACATGCATTAGACCCCAAAGACCTGTAAACAGACTTTAATGTGTAAAATCGGTGGGGTTCCCCTTTAAATGTCGTCATTGGCTACTAGCAGTTCCCCACTGGTCCTGGCCTTTAACACCAAGGACTTATGTCTTATGATTTAAAGAATTCTCTGGGGTTTTTTTTAATGGTTTCTAAGTAGATCTAAATAGGTTTATCTGTAACGGACATTGGAGATGCCACTCTTCCTGTAAGGTGCAAACTGGGCTCCTCCCAGTAATGTGGGGGTTGTGTCCACGTGTTGAAAATAGGCCGGGATAGGTTTTTTGAGATAGTGCCAAGCAACTTTTTCCCCTTCTTCCCCTTCACCTATACCACACACACCCCCGCTAACCTGGAACCGTGTCCACATACTTTTGGCCCTATAGTATACTATAGAATAGCTGAGAAAGGCATCTCCCCTCAAGGTCATGTATTTGTCGCTCTGGGGCTTTCGCCAATATGACACAATCTTTCCCCCCCCTTTTTTTTTTATTTTTAGGCTGAGGAAGATTGCGTCATGTGATCGAAAGCTCCGGAGCAGCCGCTCAATGATCCCTGCCATGTCATGATTTTCTCAACTGCTGTGTCCAAAATCCAAGAATGAGCCTCGGAACTCGTCACGTGAAAGCTGGTGCTTCGCTTATCAGATGTAACTGCGTCGAACATGAACTGGAAATCAACTCAATGAACAGAAGCAACTAAATGATAAAGAATAAAATAAGGAGAGCATAGTGAATATACAGTCACTATTATGCAGCATGTAACATTCTGCGTTTAAACTGAAACAAAGGAGACAGGTTTTTTATGGCCAGAGGAGATAAGAAGGCTAAGGAAGCGAAAGAAGATGGAATTAAATCCACATTAGCTACATGATCCAGTTGAGACCCCCCCCTCCACACACACACACACACACACACACACACACACACACACACACACACACACACATGCACACTCCACTCAGGGGAAGCCTGGAAGTGGAGAGAGCGCGAGTTTGCAGTCACAGCCTGCAAACGAATGCGAGTCAGCCTGATAGTACAAGATATTATGAGTGGGTTTCACTACAGTGGGAGCTAAATGGATAACTCTGGCTCTCATAGAAAGGCCTTTTTTTTTTTTTTTTTTCCTTTTCAGTGGAAGAGACTGTCTGGGTTACAAAACAGATTTATTGATCTATTTTCTGGGAGTGAAATCGAAGCCCTCACTTACTCTGGGCCATGAGACATGTTTCAGTAAAGTGGAATTTAGATTCAAATCGTGTATCTGAGACTGTTAGATGTTCAGAAAGAGATTAGATTTATATATAGACAGATAAAAAATGACAGTGAAAGTATGATATGATGCGTGGATCAAATACAATGCTGTAGTTTGACTACAAATAAGTTACTCTCGTTATATATGATTACCTATTGATTTTTATTGATTTTGATCAATCATTAATCACAAACATATTCAATGTACAATGATAGAAGAAACTACGCTACAGAGGAAAGCAGCAGGTACTCAGGTATTTTTGCTTGGTAAAGGACTTAAATGATGAATCGAATATCAAAATTGGTAACAGTTCATTTTCTGTTGACTCCAACTAATTCAGTAATTAATTAATTGTTTTCACAGCTAAATGCTAACTAGATACTCTCAGACAGGGGAATACGCAAAAAAGTAAAAGTAAAAATCACATCCCCTATCATATGCTTTTAGTTGAATTAAACTGTACTTTTTTTTTTTTTTCTTTCCCAGCCCATCCGTCTTTACTAACACTGAAAGGCCCTGTGAGTTTGGCCACCGGCCGACCCCAAAAGGACCTCTTCAGCTCAGGTATCCGTCACGGCAGGTTTGAAGCAAAGCGTACCGAACTGCTGCCGAGTTCCGTGCCATTGTCGACAAATGGCATGAAAAGCCAGTGATACCGCGAGGCGTCAGCCTGCGTCTCAGTCTCAGCACTTTCTGACTTGCCTGTTCATTCCTGCCTTAAGGCTTGTATTGGTTTTTACTTATTCAGGAAACCCCACCGAGGTCGAGATCTCTTTCACGAGAGACAAGAGACCTGAGTACAAACTACAGATACATTTACCACATGACACGAAGATTTATTCATTCAAAACAACCGTCACACTTGACCCCACTGATCAAAATAGTCACTATTATAGTCAATATTAGTAGAAGTAAAAGCAACTGAAGCTTCAAGGTCTCTCAGATAAATGATTGTCTTTTCAAGCTGTGTTGCAGTTCATTCCAGCGACAAGGTGCCTCGTGCCAGAAGCCAGTCTCCACCCGTTCGGAGTTGGTATGAGGAGCTTTTAAAAGCCCATCCATCCCGTGATCTGATGTCACGGCTTTTTAACCCTCGACTTAACTTAAAGACGTTAAACACCTCGGCAGCCTAGGTAGCGTGGCCTTTGGAACGACGACGCGGGTTTGCCGTTGCCTTCTAGGTGCCAGCGAAAAAACCAATCCGACCTTTTCCTTCCTCGACCAACAGTGGTGAGTGCGACAGCTGTGAAACCGAATGGCGCCGCGCTAGACGGCGTCCAGTGGTCTGAGCTTAGTGGCAGCGGCGTGAGCACGCGTGATGTCTCGAATCTCAAATCTTCAAAAAGCTATGGCTTCATTTTTTAAGAAGGCTGAATAACTTCCTAGAAATAGCCGTGGCACTGTAGTTTTTAGCAGGCTGGACTTTTACAGGGAGCGAATCGCGTGTTTGTTGTGCGATAGCGGCTGATTAGCAGGACGGTGTTGGCGGGATCGACCCAGAATAAACTACAGTGTGTGTGTGTTCGTTGTAATGAAGAAACAGTGCAGCTGTGTGGCTCGCTGTTTGTGGGAAACACTGGAGCTTTGTGCTGCAGAGGAATAAGTTACGCCAGGCTGTGGATACACACACAATATTTGTTAGTATAGTCGATTCATTGTTGGTTTCGGTCTTTCCTTTTGATTTGCTGACCATTATAACAATATAGAATATCACCTTCACCGCAAAGCAATTTTAAGTTGTAGGTGGTGAACGTGACCACTAGATGGAGGCGTGGATTCATGTATGCCAGTGAATTTAGCTGCTCTTACAGTAACATGGAGCATCAGCTTAGACACAGCAAACAGGTTGTGTCCATGTGCATTTCTTGTAGGGGGAAAGCCTCAGAATCAGCTGTTCTGCAGAGCGGAGCTTGAGCAGGCAGCTGTCTAACATCAACGGAGAGGTTCACATTTGACTTGTGCTAATGTTCTCCTCTGCATAGTAAAAACAGTAAAAAAAATTAAAAAAAAAAAAAATTCCTGTGAGATACTTGTTTTGTTTGTTTTTTTCTTCTTCAGGAGACCAAAAAGCAGTTTTTTAAAAGACCTTTGCAAGCAGGTGGAGGAGAGGAGAGAGCAGAGAGAAGGAGAGAGAAGGAGAAAGGCCACCGATGAACAAAAAGTTAGTTACTTCAACACAAGAGGAATGCTTATAGTTTTAAGTCATGCATGGGTTATACTTCTCCGAATAATCACACTTTTGATCTCAAAATTGTATGAAGGAAAGCACTTTATACCGTACGTTCACATTTAGTTTTGCAATGCTCCTACAATGACACCACGCAGCGGGGCGTCTGGGGGATGCCGGGAGGTGGCGCCCCGAACTACCACCTGGGCGCAGTGGAAAGGACCGAAAGCCTCGGCGCCGCTGGGATTTTACCCCAAGAGCAGGTAAACAATGCACCGTTTATGAGCCGAGCATTGTTCCGTGCAACAAAAGCCTAGTGTACTCAGAAAGTCTCATGATCGCTCTGACTTTGATGGGAAGGAATTGAAAGAGAGTTTTCAGCCTTTGCCTAATGCAAATATCTGCCGTTACCATGGCAGGCTCAGTGCTATGGGCCTCCTTTGACAGATTTTTAAATTTTATTTATATAGATGATTGTGTAGCTAAAATTAAAGTTAAATGAAACCTTAATCAAAGCCAAAAACACCAAAAAGAGCAAGTGCTAGGACAGGGTCAGGGTCAGCGGATCCAAGAGGCAGCAGCAACAAAACAGGTTGAGCAATGAAAGAAACTGTTGATGCTGTCCTGCATTGTGACAACATAACAAATAGAGGTATAAATTATATTCCTGCCACCCGGGACATCTTCTTGAAAAGAATCCTCTGTTCATTTTAATCTAAAAACGTTCCCACTGAGACTTAAGCCTCCTGTCGGGCTCTGCCACCCCAAAATGTTTTTGTACGGAAAACTCCAACCAGACCTATTTTCACACATATTGCATTTGTGTTGTAGCAGCTGAAACTCAAACCTCCGGCTGTGGTTAGTACCAGTAGGAGCTGGACTCTAAACAAGTTTTGTTTGAGGTCATAACATGAGTCTGGGTTCTGGGCCAGCATGACATCGCAGCCCATTTCTTTGGCTGGCGCCTCTGAATGCGGCCTTTGTTTCCGCCACAGATCCGTGATAAAGGCTTCAGCGGGATCCCCCTCCACCGCCTGTGGAACGAAGACCATCACATCCCCAAACTGAGACAACTGAGAGCTCCCGCAAATGGTACTCTCCCACCTCTTACCCGTCACGTGGTGTTAGCTTTTTGGCCTTTCAGCAGCCAATTCCGACGGTAGCAAAGTGCGGAATAAACCTGCTGCGAAAACAAAACCGTGGAGATCGTGAACAGTTGGAGTGTACGAAAACAAGTGAGCCTCCGGTTTTCAGCTGCACGTGTTGCTACGTGAACACTATTGCGATTTTGCGTGGTCTTCATTGATTCTTCCCATAACAGAGGAGGCATCTGCGAACTTGAGAAGGTGCTAAGTTGACTGCATCTTAAACGGCAGTCCATTTTTTTTAACTGTTACATAAAATAAAAGCCCACTGACTCACACACTTGATGGTGGGGGAGGTGCAGTGCAAGGCACCGACCTGCTCACCGGGAGCAGTGTTGGAGTTCACTGTATTTGCCCCAGCGATTTAGTGTTTAGTGTTCCAAAAAGTCGGGAGAGTCACAAGAGATACAGGGGAACGGGGGAGTCTGAGATAGCCTGACGTTTGGTCCCTAGTATGGGTCGATCCCAAAAAAAAAACCCACTGGATCCTAAAATTCCCAATGGCTTGTGCTTCATGCCTCCTACATGCCTGCTACAGATGCAGCTATGAGAGTGGTATCAGTCTCGAAGTCTCAGGTCTCCGGCTCTGATGTTAGGAGGAGCCGGGAATCAAACCAGAAACCCTATGATGAGATGCGTGGCTGAGAACTGAAGCTGAATGCAAACGTCTCAGCGGATGGCCCGAGAGGTTCAGTTTTCGATTCAGCGTCTGACACCCCCGGCAAAGACCTGCTCCTGCGAATGGTTGATTCTGCTTTGCCAGAAAGCTTGAGCTTGCGAAGTTTGAGATTACGTCGGCCTACGCAGCTCAGTGAAAACGTTGTGCTCTTACTGATCTAAATCCTGTTGATAAACTGAATATGTTGTTACTGTAAATGACTCATATCTTGGTAGAATATGTTGCTAATTTGCTCATTATAGCGTTGGGCATCAAAAACAACCACACTCTTTGAATAACTAACTTAAACCCTCTGACTTATTTGTCCAAAAAGGTTCCCTGATTGATCTTCCAGGTAATCTTCGGATAATTACGCAGTGAACAGAGATGACTCATCCCCTCTGAGAGCATTGGCTTTGTTAGTGTGACGTTAGCAGGCTCCTAATTGGGACAGTTTATGCCGTTTTCATAGGCTATGGGCTTTTTTGTAGAGGTCAGCAGCAGCTTTAATTATGATGTAGGGACAGCGAAATAGCGATGGTTAGAGCGTAGGCTGGCAAGGTTGGTAATTATACTGTGGAACACTAAATTCTACAGTGGACGTACCTTTTGGTTTATTATGGTCTCGGTCCTCATGAACTCTTTCTAGTTTTGTCCTCTGTTTAACCAGTTTTTAAAATATATTTTATCATTTTGTCCCCCCAGTGTCAGTGTAGACCTCTGCGTTGGCCCACACATATCAGATTTTTTCAGTGATTCTAGTAGTCAGAGGGGCTACGGAGGATCTCCGGCTTATCTCAGTGTACTCTGGGAACAGAAAAGCGTGGTTTACACACATAGAAAGCCTCTCAAAGTTACACTTCCGCCATTTGGATTCACTTGGACACACAGGAAACAATCTGAGCAACGGCAGCACTAATAGGAACTCCTTGTCCAGGAAGGTCAGGGGTCGTGGTCAGCAATCTTACATTTCCCCCTGCAACAAGATGGGGCTTCAGCACTTTTGCCCGAGGACACTAAAACAAAGAAAATTAAAGCAGGGCTGATGGACGTCTAAAGGCTCTGGCCTGATCCTCAGTCATGTGGTTGAAGAAGGACTCTGACCACTAATTACTATGCTGTTTATACACTGTAATATCGCTTATATAACCTTACCGAAGCCTGCTTTATGTCAGCTTATTCTTCACTTTCATATTCACACCTATGGGGAAAATAGAGACAATAACATCTAAAATAAAAGTTTATCACACAGATAATAGAAAGAACAGGATCAATATGTCATTAGTCAAGTGACAATAAAAGACATACTCCACAATTGCTGCAAAAAATACCAGGATAAATGATCATGGCCAGAACATACAAACTCCAAGTACTGTGGTTGACCAAAAAGCTCTAAGCTTGGCTATAAAGTTCGTAAGGAAGGAGAACTGTGTGGGAATATAATGGTATTTAGCAACACCGCCTGTTGGAGTATGCACAGAGAGTTGTTTTAAATCTTGGAATAGGCCATGCAAATGATGTGAGCGTCCGGCATTACGCATACAAATGACTGAATCTGACTGAAAAGGAAAAACCTATGAAATGACCGAGGAACCAAATCAGGCTGATACACACATTTGCAGATAAAAATACATTAAAAATAAAATAAAATAAATTCTACTGGAAACAGAAAGAGAGTTGAGTTCAAAGTTTGGCCGAGCTTTCAGTCTGGTAGCAAATCTGACAAAAAAAATGTTTTTTTGCACAGAAAGTATCGTAGTAAGGTTGACGGCCTAAAACTAAGGTACACTCCGTAACAAGGGTAACCGGGGTCTTCAACCCGAGTCAGCGTGGAGACCTCAGCAACCGGGGGTGTAAATGGTTAACCCGACCGCGGCGGCGGCGACGTCACACACCGGTTCCTGCCGCTTTGGGCCGCAGCTCGGGTCTGGAGAGGACAACCACCCCAGAGACGCTCCTGCCGCTTCGCCCCGACAGATCCCCAGCAGCCGGAGTAACGCCGACGCCGACACCGCCGACCACCACCACCCCGTCGAAATGGGCAACTTCCAAGTAAGTAACACACCGTTGTGTTAAATGCTTTGCGCCACAAACGCAGTGGTAAGAAGACATAAAAAAAAAAAAAAATCGGCAGTCAGCGGATCGTGCGTCGCTCGGGTCGTGAGCGATAGTTTCTGGGTTGCTGAGTATCTCAAAGGTTACGACTCATCCAGCCGACCGGCGGGACACACGTCAGATCCCCGGTCGTGCCGTTGAATTCGGACACGTATTTACTTCGCAGCGATGAACCGAGCACCGCGCTGCCAGGGCCGTCGGCTACCGTCGTGAGAAATCTCCGTTTCTGGGGGAATGAATTCAAGAGCTAATCCAATCTGATTCACAATACGTGTGTTTTTTTTTAAATAAAAAAGGAAAAACAAAACGAAACACTACACGATGCGAACGTCGCTCCATTTGCGACAGAGAACCGTGTCTGGGCTGAGGCAGAGCAAAGGCCCACTCCCCTGCGGAATTCATCGCGGCTCCGTTAGGGGAGTGCTTGTATGAATGAGTGGGGCTTTGTATGTTATATGTGTGTGTGTGTGTACGGGTTAGACGAGAGTAAGTGTCCTTTGGTATCTCGGTGTGTTTATTTGTGTAGAGTTGCACTTATTTTGCACCAATCTAAACTGGGGGGGGGGGCTTATATATAATAAATCAAGTACAGCTTTATTTTCAGTGTATTCATACATCAGGGTAACGTGATGGCTTAATATGTACTTTAAAATGTTTTTAGGTTTCAAATCACATCCCATTCAATCGGTGGCCCGACACAGAATGAGACGACTGCGCGACAAAACGGAGAAGTTCCGAGAAGTAACCGCTTCTCGAATCAACCATATAACTTCACGTGGTTCTTGTTATAGTGAAGACGAGTGACTTTCAGCTGTGCTTTAATGGCGGGGAGGATATATTTCCGTCGCGGGGAGCCTTTTAAAACCTCCTCCCGGGCCCCTGGTTGGCCCCCGGACCGCACTTTGATTACTGCTGGCAGTGGTACAGCCCCCGCCACGTTTGTTTAAAGACCTCCGGCCCTGAATTCCTCTCCCAAGCGCATTGTGTGGTAGCCCTGCCCTCCCCCATCTGCCAGCTGCTCCTGCATCGCTATCATGAACCCCTCTGAGCTTGATGTACTCAAACAATGATTAGTTTGATGTAATCACTGTGTGTCACAAGAAGCTGCTTGGAGCTTTTGTAGTTAATGTGCATAACAGTCTCTCTTTTGTCTTCTCAGCCCACAATCGTGCCCTATGAGGATTTTGATGTCTTAGCTGACATCAAGGCCATCCGCAAAGCCTGCAAAGGCTTCGGTAAGTTGGAAATATTCGGGGGGAAAAATGGGTTTTAAAAAAAATGTACTTCCAGTGGCGAAATGAAATCATTTCTAGTGTTGCTTCCAAATGGCGCTGTGTACCGTTTGCACTGCATCGGTTTGGTTTTTTTCTTTCCAGGAACTGATGAGCAGGCCATTATTGACGTCCTGGCAAACCGCAGCTCAGCTCAGCGTCAGGAAATTAAACAGGCCTATTTTGAAAAGTATGACGATGTGAGTGCCATTCAGTAATACGCAGAGTAATATCTATATGTCTTTTACCGTATAATTTTTACGATAAGAACCATTTTCCATCGTAATTCAAGATATATAAGAAAATCTGCATTTTTCCTCGGTTTCTTTTCCTTTCTCCCAATTGAAATTTAGATTCTGTGTCTCTGTGACAGGAGCTGGTGGATAAGTTGAAGAGTGAGCTGTCAGGAAACTTCGAGAAGGCCATCCTCGCCATGCTGGACCCGCCCGTCATCTACGCCGTGAAGGAGCTGAGGAAGGCCATGAAGGGAGCGGGCACTGACGAAGACGTCCTGGTGGAAATCCTCTGCACCGCCACCAACGCTGTAAGCTGCAAATGAGCGCCTTTACAGACGAAATGAGTCATTTAAAATTGAAAGATTGAATTAGTGACACAAAAATTGAGAAATGTGCTAAATGTTAGTTTTTTGATCCGAAATATTCTGACTTTATATTTGTTGTATCTAACTGTCTTCAACAGGACATCGCCATGTTCAAGGAATGCTACTTTCAGGGTGAGTCAATAAGCAAATGAAGTCAGAAATTACTTTTTAAAATGTTTATCCAAAAAAAAAGAAAAAAAAAGTCATTGTGTAGGATTAGGTATTGAATTCATGAACATGTGGATAGTTTACTGTGGAACATAAATCGTTATGTGCAATTGTTAAATCTCTCAGCCTCTAAGTTACTAAAGATCTCAATTTCACTTCCTCGTATTATGAACTCTGGAGGAAACTGTGCTAGGGGTGACTCACTGGAGCCTACGTACAGCCCCTACGGTACTATTCTTGTCCCTTAAGCGGCCTAATGTACAGCCAAACACTTTGTTTGGTCAAGGCCCATCCTGCTGTTGCTTCCTTTGCGCCATGAAACCAGTGCTGATACTGTAGCTGGTGGCATTTACCGACGGCGTCTGTCATTGTCGCAGGATTTCTCCGTCCCACTTGACACGCAACATCTCCGCCTCTCTTTATGTTGCTCGTGTGTGGAAGGAACGGTGTCATTCTTGAATATATTCCAAATACACCCGTTTTTCTCGCTGTCACTTTTGTAGTAAGGCCTTCTGTATAAAAAGCTGAACATTAAATTAGGATTGTGAGTGACTGGGGCGACGACAGGTGAGTGCAAAAACTCCAATGGAAGATGTCAGTGTTGCTGGCTAGCATGACGTAGCTGCGCGGGCTTGGTTGGTTTGTTTGATGGCCAAATAGGCTGCATATATATTATATATGTATATATATTTATATAGTCTATGTTTCTTACACAGTTCAGTTAGCCGTTGCAGTTGCTACTTGACTGACACTGTTACATCCACCATTTTGTCAGATACAGGTGCTAACCTGCTAAAGCGACAATTCTTGTAATGCTAACTGCTGAACTACTGTCGGGGTAAATGCTTTGCATTTTTACTCTTGATGACTATGTCCACGTCTGCCAGAATAATCAATGTGTTGTACTTCCAATGGGGACTTAATGTTGTTCTTGACTGGATCTTTAATGGACTAATTAATGTTTAATAATACCTTTTAAATCTAGTTTATGGAAACTCCCCGGTTTCTGATTTGCTGATCGCTGTCATTCCCATTACCCATAAGGCTTTCGGAAGCAGTCGGCTGTCTTCGATCTGCACTGGGGGTGTGTTCAGCTTGCTGCGTAGCTGGGCACCTACCACGGTTAGCGACTGCAGAAGATCAGCTGAGCGTGGTTTCAGACCATTCCCAGTTATCTAAAAATGTCAGGTGCCGGTGTCAGTGTCTGAGAGTCGAAAAAAGGAAAGGATGCTTTTTCTGGACCCGGAGTTCTTTGTCATACAGACGGGAATCCATCACTGAAGATGCAAGTCTCGTGAAACTAGAAAGTCACTGCAGTCACAGGACTTGCTTTTTAAGAGCGAAAACGTAGGACAATTATCAAATGAAGAACACGATGTACTGAATTTGACACGCTTGTATCTCACAGTACAAGAGTATCGAAGGGTGTCAGTCAGTATGCTTTACTGTCCTCCTGTTTACCCTGTATTTTCTTTTCAGTGCATGAACGTGATCTAGAAGCAGACATCGAGGGAGATACAAGCGGGGATGTGAGAAACCTCCTCATGGCTCTTTTGCAGGCAAGTGGCCTTGTGTTTCTACTCCACCCGTGTAGCAAAGTTCCTCCCATCCGTCCCCGGACTGAATTCGAGCTCGCTCTCCCTGTGCCCAATCATGCCCCGTTAACACACCCACAATCCAGACCCCGCTCCCATCAGTAAAACGGAGGCCAGATACAGTCGCTTGAGTCGGACAGAAAGGCCTCACTGCACAGCAAAAATCATCCTAATCTATTTCTTTCAGGGCAACAGAGATGAGAGTTACGAGGTGGATGAGGTTCTGGCTGAACAAGATGCTACTTCCCTGTTTGAGGTACTGTGTTCCTCTCCGACACGTCTCCACAATAGTCTCAAAAGCAGATCGATTAATCCTGAAAAACAACAGTAATTCTCTGATGCAGGCTGGTGAGGGTCGTTTCGGGACAGACGAGTCCACCTTCAGCTACATTCTGGCCTCCAGAAATTACCTGCAGCTCCAGGCCACCTTCAAGATATATGAGCAGGTAGGTTTTGGTGTCGCACCGCCCACCGCTGCGGCGACACTGCGTATCAGTTTATATGGCCGGGACGTGTCGTATTCAGCTAGCATGTGAATTAATCAGGGTGGGCGTCTTACATTACCCTGGCAGAAGCGTTGCTTCTCATCCAGGCGCAGACAGACCTGTACTTAAATTTCTATGACTACGCTGCACTTTCCTGGGACTTCAAATTTCCTGAACACCTTTAATTATACTTCTGTCAAACTATCTAATAAATCACGAACCACTGTAGCCAAGTCCAAAGGACGCTGTGGACCTCATCGTCTTTTCTCTCTCCACAGCTCTCTGGAACTGAAATCCTGGATGCCATTGAGAATGAGACTTCTGGGACACTGAAAAAATGCTACATTGCTCTTGGTTAGTATGAAATACAGTTGTGTTAAATGTTAAAACGCAGTAAACTCCTGTAGAAATGATCATGAAACCCCATAGCGGAACCAGTTTTACAGTCCTGATGAGATGACACTTGGGGAATGAGTTGGTTCGGACTATTTGCAGTAGTTCACGTTAAAATTAGGTGGAACAGTGAACTGCAGTGGAACTGAATGAAAATCTTTCCTCCCTCCCCACAGTGAGAGTCGCTAAGAACCCTCCGCTCTACTTTGCCAGGCGCCTGAACAAGGCAATGAAAGGAGCAGGCACCGATGAGGACACCCTTATACGTATCATTGTGTGTCGCTCTGAGGTAATGGAATAACTTTTTTTTTTTTTTCTGTTATAAGAAAGGTTAAAGCTCAATACCACTGGGTGCAACCAAAAATCCCATTGTTTTCTGCAACAAATTCAAGCGTGGCGGGCTGTGATGTCAGGAGGGCTTTGACCTCACACTCAACCAGCACTTTGTGTTATTTACTCAGTATTTAACTTCCGGACTGAAAGGGATTTTGCTGCTGAAAGTCAGGATGATGTGATACGCAAACTGTTTTTGTTTTGTTTTTTTCTGCCTCACAATGTATGTGTCTACATTCACACAAGAAACAAGACCGCAGAGGGACAATAGGTCCCGCGGGAAATCGTCAGCACTTTTACACGTGCCTTTTGACGGTACAGTAGATTTTTACAGTACCTGGGTTTAATGAATAAACCAAGTTATTGAGGCTCACAGAGGCTGTTGAGCCACTAAAAAGAAACAGCCCAGTGTGAAAAGGGCGGAGGCGTTGCTGCAGATGCCGGTGAGATAACTGAAATGCATTGACAAATATATATATATACACAGTATACACAGAAGTCGGATTACTACATAAAGCTGACTTTGACCCGTGTTCATGCAAATGCACTGATTTACACCATGAAGCCTTCTGTACAGCCTCACATATTTTTGTTTTGTGAGTTTTAAGTTTATATTATTAGACAAGGCTGAGGTCTGCACGCAAGGCCTTAGGCACGATTGCCTCTCCTCCTCGTTTGATTTCCAGGGTGGGGGTCCGCTGTGAGGTTTAGCATCTCATTTGGTCGCCAGCGTTCACGTCACATGAACTCACCGAGGTTCTCCAAGTCTTGAACTCTGCTACGAATGAGTCCCAAGACCGCTGATGTTTTTTTGTTTTGTTTTTTTCTTCATTTTTTCCAACAGTACGATTTGGAGACCATCAAAGACATGTACCTGGAGAAGTACGACGTGTCTCTTAAGGACGCCCTGAGGGACGAGTGCGGCGGCGACTTTAAACGCCTGCTCCTGGCTATCTGCCACTGAGAGCGGGAGAGGCAGGCGGGGCGAAGGCGGCGGACGGAGACAGCAGCGTATATTCACAGAGAGAGCGCCGCCGTCTTCTGTCTGACAAACTAACAGTACTCAGTCTCTCCATGTAACATTATGTAGGGAGCAGGAGGGTGGAGGAGGGGAAAGAATTAACCAGGTTCATGTCTAGTCCAAGCTGAGTTACTGTGAATGCAAGGGACTCATTTTTTTAACCAGTGTGTGAAACTGTGCGTGTCAATCACTGCCCCTTTTCTTAATCGTTTTTTTTTTTAGCTTCAGTTCGTAACACATTTACCAGCAATCACGCAGCGGCCAGAAAATTTTCAGTCGGTGTCAACGAGCGCCAAATTTGTACATCTCCGCCGCCAGCTGTGGTCACACTGATGCAGTTGCAAAGGGGGTGATGTGATCAGGTGGTTCATGACTTAACAGGATAATTACGTTGTGAAACACAAGACACGTTTTTACACTGGCAAAAAGAAAGAAAAGAGAAAAGTCAGCTATGGCCTAAGTGTGTCCTTCTGCTGCTGCATATACTAACACGATGAGACAATACTGTTAATTTATTACCATTGTATAAATCTTATACTATTTTAGATCAAATAATGACCCCCGGGGGCATTAATCTCTCACCCTCCGCGCCCCAAACCTCAACGACTGTTACACCTCACTGCTGTTTGAATCTAGTGCAATCATCACTCCGTGTGGCTCGAAAAGCCTGTGCTTTTTAAATGAGGAAAAAATGTGAACGTTTGTAATGACGGAGCGCCAGCTGATGTCGAGAAGGATATGCAATGTTGTGGGATTGGATTTTCTGAACTGTCTTCACAGCTCATTCACGAGAGAGATTATATATATTATCAGTTGCTTATTGAAAGAAAACTATATATTAATTTTACAATACGTTGCATTTTTTGTCCAACACAACTAGAAACACTTGACAAATCCGAACACACCTCACCTTGTTATATATTTTTTTGTATTTGACAACTAACACAGTAGAGTGTTTTAATATATGGCATTATTTCGTTGACTGTTTTAGCTGTTGAGGTGAGCTGAACCTTTTAACATCTGGAAGGCTCTGACGTCTGTGTCGTTTGCGTGTCCCTATAAGGCAGCTGGGATTTTGTTAAAATGACCACTGTTGTAAACATTTTGCCACAGGCGGAGTGGACACATGACCAGAGCCTACAGTTTGGTCGTGGAAACGGCGTCCTTCGCCTCTCTGCGGCCAAGGAATTTTAGTCTAACTGCAAATAAAGTTCCCTGCAACGTCATGGCGTGTTGAATGTTCTGGTGAGGCGATGCACATAGAACACACAGTGTTATGCAGCCCCAGCGGGCCTCGTTTCCCTTCTAACACGACTCAACAAACTAGCACACGCATCTGTAGTGGTTATGATGGTAATCAGAAATAAAGTGTTCATTTTTTTGAATCACAATCTGAAGTCTCAACACTTTCCCAGCCTCTTTTTCTCAAAATACTGTAATTACTATATTTATAATGTAAATTTTTCAAAACTGCCAATAGAAAAACGAAAATTTTAATTCTAGGCTTTTCCAGGGGCCTCCCTCACGTTGGGGCCCTGGGTACGTGCTCTACCAGCCTCACTGCCGCACACTGATAACCGAGCAGTCGCTGTAGTGCCCCGTCAACAACTTATAAATGATGAAGATCCCAAACCCTCCTGCTATGATTTACGTAGAAAAACCAAACGTCTGCGCACCGTGTGTGTGTGTGTGTGTGTGTGTGTGTGTGGACGGACAGTTAGGTGAGGGTTTCTGTTCAGTTGTCATGGCAGCACCCACGTGGCAGGGTCAGTGCGGTCTCCGCGACAACCTCGTCAGACACCGGACCGACCGCCGTCGGTGCGAGTGGAAATGACCTTTTGCATTGGCGCACGTTTATGCGAGAGGACACGCCCCCTTCAAATCTGTCGCCGCTCCTTTCGCCGCCTTCACGTACGATCGGAAATGTGCAAGTTACATGTAAACCCGCAAAGTGGGAAAGAATAATCTCCAGATCGCGTGGCTGGTGGTAAATAGTAGTAGCTTTGTGCTTTATTTATTAAAAAAAAAAAAAAAAAAAAAAATTGGGATGACGCTATTAGAAGGTGTTGCGTTTCGTCACAGGTTTTACTACTTTAAAAAATGTATTACCTCATTAACCAATCAGTGCGCTGAAGCTGAAATGATCGATTCATCCGCTTGTCAACCGACAGAAAAATTGATTGGCAACAAATCTTGTTGCGGAGTAATTGTCAAAGCCCCTTTTCTAAGCAATAATTCAGAAAAGTCCACAGGCACCGGCTTTTGACCGTTGGTCGGGCAAGAGAGGGCGATTTGAGTATGTTCACGTTGGCTTCAGGGAATAATGACGGACATTTTTCGCCATTTTCTGAAAATTTTACACTGAACAATCAGCTGATCATCAAAGAAAAAATAATTGTCAGACCTATCGATGAAGGGTGGAGGACCTGTCCTAGCGGATATTGTACCAGTGGTGAAACGTTTTAACAATTATGCAGAAGAGGTAATCCAGTCCTGGGTGTACTCATTTAAAGACTCGAGCACAAGATTCTTTTGCAGAGATTATATTGCCAGACACGTGGATATGAATAATATTCAATGCTGAATCATACGGTTTTCTTCCTGAGTAACTTTAAGGTTGTTTAAAACATCATAATCCACAGCTCCTTGCCCAGGCTCTCTGTTGGAGCTGCGATATGTGCCCACTGTAATTCAGTTCAATTCACTCTATCAAACAGGTGAGCATATATGAACACATTGCTATGCCATCACAGCGATGTAAAGCAGCAACAGAGGGCAGCATTTACCAGAAGCCCCCTATCGAGTCGGCGTCTTCCTTTAACGCGGTGGCGAGAAGTACGAGTTTCCGGCGGGCGCCTGAAGGCGCCGTCATGTCCCGGTGTCGTCGGTGCTCCGTGGCACCGCCCCTCTCTCAGACACGCGCGTTAGTGGTCTCGCAGTAGTGTTTTCTTTTTTTTTTTCCCCCCCTTCACTCGTCTCTGTTTATATTTTTGAAAACAAAACAAAAAAAGAAACAAACAAACAAACAAAAAAAAAAAAACACAAAAAAAGCAAAACGGGGCATTTTGCACGAGGTGAGATCTCAGCGCACAGCAGCTCTAACGCGGGGACATCGCCGGCATCGGTCTCAGTCACTGGACTCTCCTGAAGGTACGTTGTTCTGTGTGTCTCACTGATTGTGATGCCCCCCCCCCACCCCCCCGACAATCTTTCCCTGCTAATTACAGTCATTAGCGTCCATCTTGGTGGGAGCTCATTAAAACCCCTGCAACGAGAAACGCTTGTTTCCCCCTCGCAGCCCCGCTAAAACCCTCGCACCGCTGCGTGCTCCGCCAGGTCCAGAGTCCCTGGCAAATATGCTTCCTAAAAAATCGAAACACTGTCGTACTCCCGTGATAAATCACCAGCGATCGACATAACGGGCCCTGCCGACTTTGTTGTCGAATTTCTTGCGCTTCATTAGTATTCTTACCCCGATGTGGTGTCACTGGAAAAAAAAAAAAAGAAAAAAAGGTGAGATTTCTTTCCCGGACGGCGGCGTTTCATTTGCTCGAGAGTGACCGTCGCGTTGGCACGTTAGCCGTCAGGTGCCGGGACCGGGCCAATCGCCGCGGCACTCGCTCGCGACCCTCCTAATGTGTGGACACCGCAGGCGTGCGCGCGTTGGAGAGAGACGGGTCCGTAGAGCCCTCTCCGTTGACGGGGGATGTCAACTTCCTGCAAAAAAAAACAACAACAAATAAATAACGAGAAGGTTTCATCTGTTCTGCCATTTGACACTTTGGATCCAGGTGTCGAGCACCTGGACGCGCCGCTTCTCGTGTGTACAGACACTCTGCAGCTACCGGACCGCACTGGAGAACGATACGGTTACAACACACACCTTAAGTAATCCCTGGCCAATCTGTGACCCCCATGGCCATCTGATCCACGTTATTCGCGCAGGGTGCTCCATCCCTGAATCCCCCTGGTCGCTCGCCACTGAGAAGCGATCGGGTCACTGTGGGTTCGCGTGGTCCAGTTCAGCAGGACTGGAAGAAACTATTATTTTAATCCACGATTAAATTCGGTTATTCTCTCGGTTAGTCATTTGGTATGTAAAATGCCATCTAGTGAAAGATGCCCGTCACGGTGCACCGGAAATCCAAGGTGACGTCTTCAGAACCCGTAGATATTCGATACTCATTTATTTAAAAACGGAGAAAAAGCAAAAAAAAAACCTCAAAAAGTGACAAACTGGGACGAGGTCGCCGTTGGCATTTTCGCCACATGAATAATCGGTTATCCAAATGGTTGCCGGTTGTTTTTCTGTCCTTCGCCTAAGTGACCCACCGCCATTGTCAGCCATTGTCCTTGGACCTCTTTCGCCAGCAACAGGAACCATCACAATCGGAAGGAGAGGGAGACACCGATATGCCGCCACTTTTCGTGTAAGTGGGACCTGGACCAAGATCTGCGGGCGGATCGCGCGGAAGCGTGAACCTGTACCGCAGGTTTGGCCAAATGGCTCCACTTTTCAGTGTGGACGGGCGGCGTTGGGGCTGTCAGAGAGGCGGATCACGGAAATGCCCTCTCCTCTGTGACCCGGATTCCAGCCAGTATGAATCGGTGTCTGAAGTCGTTGCGAATCAAGTGTCGTTTACCGGGTGAAGCACTGAGCGTTGGCTAGTCGCATAAACAAACAGCGGCCGGATCGTTGCTTAATGCCGAGCAGCAGGGATTCGTGCTGCGTCCTGTATTGGTTCCTGCGTTTAACCACCATGACTCAAGCATTAGTTACCCGCTACTTACAAAACTGTATCTCTTTATACGCCTTTTTATTTTTATTTTTTAAATATTCTATCACTGTTTCACGTACCTCCCCACCATTCGGAGTTGGCCGGATTTCCAGAGAAGACCAAGCGCCCGCTTGAAAGTCTTGGAAAGGACAGGGTGCGTGTCTCTGCACACCGCAGCCCCTGATATTTGAGTGCTCTGAAGTTTTGAAGCAGCCAAGCTTCAGCTTCAGAAAACAGCTATTCGGTTTACGATGTGGATTCGTTTTCGCCAGCAACGCGGAGGCCCCTTGCTGATGTTGACACTGTGCCTTTTAATCCTGGACACATGCAAAGGGGCGAATACCTTTCTGCCGCTGTGAAGTAACTCCCCCCCCAACACACCAAGTTTTTCCAAGAGGACTTTGGCCCACTGCGTATTCTTAGCCGAATAAACTCAACTTGACTCGACTTGGACTTTAAATGACTAGAAAGGCTTTACAAGACCGCATGAATGGCTGATAACGATACTTTTCAACAACATGGGGAAAAAAAAAACATCATTTCTTTATTCATGCATTAAAAGCAACGTAAGTATGAGGCCTGGTTCTAAAACAAAATCAGGACGTGAGCACAAAATCCACAGCTATCTGCTCATTCTTAATTAATGCTTAACTAATGCATGATTCATCGTGTTCTAATGAATGTATTAATGCGTGATATATCATGAACTCACGTGGCTCTGGATTAATAAATGATTAGGTCACTATTAGCCCCGTCTCCCGTTATCGAGGTAGTTATTTATTTCGTACGAAAGCACCGCGCGCTGTAGCAATAAAGTCACACGCGATGCGTCAGTCGTGAACTGAGGGGCCGCAAAACCCCGATGGTGCCATGGAGAGCAGTTAGTGAAGATTGCAGCGTTCAGCGGACGGGAGCTGAGCGGGGATGGGCCAGCTTTTTTCGGTCTGTGCCCGTGATGGCGGGAAGACGCCAACGGGCCGGGTGTAAATTCAGTTACTGCGACGGTGAGAATACCTCACCGATTGAGCTTTTCGGCCTCCTTCTCTCGGAGCACTCATGACTTGATGGTGATACATATGCATTTCCCATAACTCACAAAGTATCACATGGATGAATTCATGTTTTTTGTTTGTCCCCCCCCCCCACACACACACAGAAATTACATACACGGATTAAATCCAATAAATGTAGCCCACTTGAAGCTTTAATTAGAGCCTTTGTTGTTTTAAGAATCATCTAATACATGAATATCAGGTTGCAGATAGGTGGTTTACTGTAAATTCCAAATGACTACTGCTGTCCACACTGTATATTACAAACTATATCTTTTAATATAATTGTCAGAGGATTAGAGATATCACCTTATGTCAGTGTTCCAACTGTGGCTATAAAAACAAATGAACAATGGCTTTGTTCTATCTAGTACAAGTTTTTTTTACTCCTACCGAATCTGGAAAACGGAGATTTATAACTGGTGAAGGTTTTTAAATCAGAGAAGTCCGTTACAGCAACCAAAGAAGAAAAATCGGAGGCCTTGCCTATCTAATTACGCCTTCTGTATCTCGTAATTTTGATTTCCTAGCTCATAATTACGAGAAAAAGTACCTGGTAATCAGAAACCTCACCTGCTCGAAGACGCTCTTTACGTTCAGGAGCAGCTAAACCGCATGGGCTGCACACAGCCAGCACCGCCATCAAAATCATCATCCGAAGACATTGTGGTGTTGTGTTAAAACGTTTTTAATACACACACTCACGCACATCATTTTTTTGATAAGTTGCACTAACACCTCGCCGGACAACACAAAATCAATGTGTAAGCCCATATGAATAACTTGATACCACCATGTTTGATAGCAACTATCAAAACAAAGTGTCATAAAAGTCTGATTATAATGTTTGCAGGGTGAAAAAGGCTGAATTTCCCAATCAGGTCCCGTGAATACGGTTCAACACCTGTTCTCGTGATTATGAGCAACGAAAGTCACAATTACGAGATAAGGTCTCCAACTCTTTTACTCTTTGGTGAATACAATGGGCAAAGTGCCTCTTCAGTCACTCTCCATTTAACACCTAAAGAAGCGACAATTTATCAAGGGTGCGTCGCAGTTAGGTCATGCGTTTATTTCACGTCCTGAAATTTGTTGTGAACCAGGGAAAGTGTGAAAAAAAAAAAAAAAAAAAACCCTTCTTGGACCAGTGGAGCGGAAAAAGAAAAGACAAACCATCTTGCCGTGAAGTATCAGCTGTACATGACTGCGTTCCTCCAGCTTGCCGCATATGGTCTCTGTTTGTGCATTTAAAACGCTCCCAAAACGAGCCTCTGCTATGGCGCGTTACCCTAATGACTTGATGGTCCATCGCATGACACATAATCACATGAAGTAACACTGCCTGGAGTATTTGGAATATTGAGTGGCGGGAGTTCGTGTAACACGGGGCAGTAATTCATGCATTAAATGACATCCTACGTTTACATTATTCATGCGTTGAAGCATCACGAGTCATACTTTAGTTCAGCGTTATTTCAGTATAGAAATGTATGGACCAAAGAAAAAAACAAACTGGCAAATTTCATCATGTAATTTTGTCGCAGCATCTTATTATAAGATCTAGATTTCATAAAAGATCTCATAATTACAAGATCTTTATCTCTTAATTACTAGACACAGATCTCATAATTGCGAGAGTCGTATCTTGTTGCCGTGGAGACGGCTTCAGCCCAAGCCTCCGGCGCTGCCAGCTGTTGACGGCAAACGTTGCAACAGCGTGAGCCGTCTAAGGAGCCGGGAATGGCGGACGCACTGCATTTCCAGTGTTAGCGAAGACGCCAAGAGACCAAGTCACTCACATGCAGGTTTGGCTTTAACTACCTGCTTCTCAGTTGCTGAAGCTCACCAATGAATCCTTTTTGTTTGTTTTTTTACATAATTTAACAAATGGCCTTCTGAATTGTCAACCACAATAAAGCGATACATTTTTTTGGCAAAGGAGGGCTTTATTGGACAATGGGCTTCATCGTTTTGTTGAGTCGACCTCACTGAGACGACCCTGTGTGACAGGCGTGCCAAAACCCCTTGCCAGTGACATTTTTTTTCTGCCTCGACAGCCACCCATCATTGAATCGTTCGTACACTGTCCTCGAAACGAGCGGAGCTAGAGTGGCACGCAGTGGAGCGCACGCGTCCGCCGAGGCCGAGTGCTGAAGGAAATGTCGAATAATGATCTGTCCCGCAGTGTGGGGAAAAACGCAACCTCCGCGGTGGGGGTAAAAAAACTGCTGCAATCCGGAGAAGAGTTACACCCAGTCAGCAGAAACTTTTTAATATCCCACCCTTTTCCCTTGTACAGTATACTACCTGTATTACTTTTATATTTCTACATCGAACACTGACTATACTCATTGAAAGTATTCTGTACAAACATGCTGGTTGAAAGGTAGTTGAAAGGTTTTTGTTTGGATTCAGTAACCTCACCTACACTAAACATTCAGAAATCAAATCAAAATAGAGTATCGATCCTGATTTTTGACAATGTCATGCTAATGACGCACCATTACATTTACGACCCCATACGACGCACTTGCTGGTCCTTTCCCAGGTCTGAAGAGATGTCGTCTGTGTGGCAGCAGGAGCCGTCAGGCTACTCTCCCTGCGTAGAGATCGACTCCAGCTCGGTGAGGACCAAGGACAGGCTCGGCCCTCCGGCCTGGCTGAAGCAGGAGCAGGATGACCTCCGCATCATCAAGTGGGAGAGTTTTCAGTCGGGAGCCTCGGCAGATGCCGTCCAGGACAACACACCCAGCAGTGCCATGTCAGGTGAGCGACTGTGTCGCATTAATATTCACACCGCGGGTGTAATGAAAGAAATCAGACCATGTTACAGATGATTTATAGTCTTTAAACCCCTGATAAAGACTGAGTTATAATGTTATAAAAAAGCCTGCCCCCCCTTTCTCTAGCTGCCTCACATGTAGAAAGCTTGCCCCCGAGGGTGCTGCTGACGATCACCAAGCTGCAGTGCATGCTGGAGAGCAAGGAGGAGCGCATTGCTGCACTGGAGAGACAGGTGGAGGACCTGATGCAGGACCGCAAGTTCCTGAGGAGCCAGATTGAAAACCTCACAAGCAATCGCTCCATGCCAACGTTTGCTTCACCCGGTCCAGTGACCGAAGGTTAGTCCCCGAAACATAGACTGTGTTTGACTCAATATTTACATTTATCGGATGCTTTTTATTTTATTTTCGTTCTTATTTTCGCCGATCGCACAGCTCCCAAACCCAGCAAAGTGCAGCACTCGGAAAACAAATCCCGGAAGAGGGAAAGAGCCTCCTCCAGTTCCTCGGACAGCGGCGACAGCAGTTCCGAAGCGTCCGACTCGTCCGAAGTGTCGGCGGCCTCGAGTGAACACAGGAGGAGGAAACACCATAAGGACAAGAAAAGATCAAAGAAAGGGAAGGACTACAGCAGAAAGAGAGGTAATCGTTCACCACGCCTTGAAACAGTCATAAGAAACGTCCATTACCCAGAGCCGAGTTGAAAACTGCATAAAGAAGCATCTGTTTCAGATCAAATTGGAAAGTGAGCTTTAGAATTGATTGTTTATCAATACTCAACCATTGGCACACGCCCATCCACAGCCCTTCCCTGTATCCTACCACCTCCGTAACAACCGCAGTGCACATAGCTAACTGCCCATAACCCGTCCTCTCTCCCCACCAGCCACAGGCGTCCAGTACGTCATCCACCGCTACAAGCAGGTCCTGTCCGCCTTCATCAAGAAGAAGAGCATGAGTGAAGCCTTCCGCCATCTCGGAATCGACCGCAACACCATCGCGAACACGGCGTCCATTGCCGAGCTCCACCTGGCCGGCAAAGACATGGTCCCCTTGGTGGGCATGTTTCGCCAGGGAGAGGAGACTCTGGTCAGCTACGCCCAAAGGTGCACCTTAGTCATCGACAGCGACGCTGACCTGTCCAGGAGAATAGACCAGATGAAGGCCAACGGCGAGCTCCTGCCCATCTCAGGGAAAAGGCCGCGGGTGTTACATTCTCACATGCAGCAGATGGGGGGTGCTGCAGAAAGCATTTTAATAGGTTGATGATTATTCAGTTGAATGGAAGGGGTGAAACACGCCTTCGCAAAATAATGTTCCTTTGTCTGTTTTTTTCCTCAATCTGAACTGCTGGATTGAAATGTTTTTTCCGTAGCCTTTTTGCATTTCTTAAAGTGGCTCTATGTCTCCAGGGGACCAGAAATGTTCATTATTTTCAGTATATCGATATGCATTTTAGTATTCACAATTACACATTTAGGGTGTATATTTTGTACTTGATAGCCATACAAATTTATTTGCAGCTGCTTTTCAATGTGGGAAATCATGGAGTTTTTAGTATTTAAGAGCAGATGTGTGTGTAGTATAAGAAACACCCACAAGATGGCAGTGCTCACATATGAGATCATGTTTACACATCACTCCTATTCTCATTTAAACCAAAATGGTGGATAGTCAATTTCAATTTTCCAGCACCAGTTGTGTTACTTTAGGTTGACATAACATAATGTTGTTGACATCATTCTGTGATTCCTATGCTGTAGTTGAACAGAGAGACTTAGAAACCGCATTCATTGCAAAGCACGATAACGTGTCTGAACTGCCAACGAATGGAAATGAAAAGAGAGATCTCAGCGAGTTCTTTTGTTTTTATCAGCGAAGCCTGTTAAGTGTCCTGTAGCCAAAATATGGCAGGGTACCTCTGCACATGGCGACGAATAACCCCTTCAGACCAGGAGTCGTAATCACTTGATCCCAGGTCAAAGGGCGGTAAAGGGCCCTTCAAAAATAAAAACATCAGCATCACATCAACACCCAAATCATGAACATAGCCTATGCCAAATTCTGTGATGATGTATCTCTTGACGAGAGGAGTGGGCAGCACTAGTGGGCAGTAGACGGATGGGAGAGCTCGGTAAGACATCCTCGGGCGATGGCGAGCGTCAGTGGATAGCGTTGCCGCTGCCGTCCCTGCAGTTTGCTTTTCACGTGTAGTGACAAATTACTCGTGCAAAGCCATTTGAGTGGCTGCACCCGGGCTGTTTATCTTTGCGTGGGACTCTGTCACTGTCGCTCCCATTCCCACGCCGGCAATCTGCTTATCTTTGGCTCACACCGCAATCTGTCTGTCCCCTCCATCCCCTCCTGCCCAACCTCCACCCTCTTCTGTTATGAGGTCATTCAGTCGTTTCACATTACCTGCGACCTCTCCATCCTGTTTTCATCCCTTCCTTTTTGTCTCAACTCTGAACCCGAGGTGAACCGCGATGAAGGCAGAGAAGGTGGTTAAGAGCTTTGGATAGTGTAGAAACGTTAAATGCCACCAGAGGCGCCCGGCAACAACCCAGAGTTCCTTGCAGCCTGTTTGCAGCCAGAGGGGACGGGTGCGAGCTGGTCTGCTCGGCAGCATGCGGTAGAAAGGGCGGGTGTATCTCGCTGCCAGCTCTCATCTCCTCCCACCTCAGAGGCGTGCGAATGTCACTTCTGCTGTCTTGGTACCAGGAAATGATGTGAAGACAGGTTTGCTGCAAATCTTGAAATTAAAAAGAACACAGAGTAAGGTACAGGTTGTTATTGACTATTTATTTTTTTGCGCACCACCCATGTTGGTCAGCATGTCCCTAAATAAGGCAGCAAAATGCAGCCCCCACCTGCAAATAAACCAGAGTGGCAGCTGTGAATTTGGTGCTAATGACACAGGGTGATGAAGCTCAGAGCCGAGGATGGAGATAGGATGTGGGCCTAATTGAGCCTGAAATGTTCTCTCCTCCTCCCTCGGCCTTTTGACTCACACCGGTAAGACACCAGCTGGGTCTCCATTTTGAGTCTTTCCTGGTTGCAGGTGCCGCGTCATTGCAGAAGCTCAAAGTGCACGGAGGTTCTGAAAAATCGACCCCCCCCTCCTCCTCTCGGTCCGGGCCGTGATTATGACCTTGACAAAAAGAGCATCTGCACGTTCTCACAGAGAGTAGCTCGTAATGACCACCAGTCACCCTCTTAATGGGGCAAGTAAAATGCGTTTGAACTGGTGAGTTCAAATGGAACGGGGTTATGTTTTGTTGTACTGGCAGCGTGTGCCTGGCCTGCCGCACAATAAATGCCTCAGACGTATTATATAAAAGATTACAAGGCTTGTAATGGAGTGAAAGAGCTCAGACTTGAGCAACTGATTCACATGCTCTCTGTGGAGCATAGTTCTTGGCTTGAAAAACAGGGAGTAAAACGGCACTTTTTCACAAGTACTGAGATTATTGGAAGATATTGAGTAACAGTGCTCCGCTTGTTTTGGCATTTCCTTGGGCCTGTTGTCTGTTTGCACATTTTAATGATGTGCCACAAACATTTGTGTGCATGTAGCAGCATGTTTGTTAGTCTTACATGTAAATAGCAGTTCTTTGTGTTGTCTTACTGTCTTATTAAACTGCTGCCATATTCAGTAGGGACCTACCCACCTATTTCCCATTTATGCCAATCTTCTTGCAGATAGTTAGCTGGGAAGATGGATACTCTCCCGTATCTGTGTGATATATATATATATAAATAAATGTATATATAAAACTACAGCCAGGAGTAAGTTCGCTTAGCTTAGTTTAGCACAAAGACCTCGACAGGGACACAGCAAGCCTGACGTGGGCACAGTAACCTCCTGGATTCACCTTAAATTTACAACAACAATACAAAAAAATAGTCCTGTAAAACCACAATGTGTCATTTTTACACTTTGATTTTTGTACAAATTACACAAACTAAATAACACAACAATAAAATGTCAGTTAGGAAGTTTCAGAGGCTCTGGTAACCTAAAAGCAGAGCCAGGTTATAGCTTTTCCCCGCTTTTCAGCCTTTGTACTAAGCTTAAGCCAGAGCATTGTTAGCTTAGCTTTGCAAACTACATCCCAAAAGCTGAAAAGCTAGCCTGGCTCTGTCCTAAAAGTAACAAGATCTTTTTGTTTCTGCTTTTTTGTTTGGTTTTATAAAAAAGGATTTTACTTTGAGACAGAGACGAGCTAGTTGTTTCCCCGGTCTTTGTGCTAAGCTAAGCTAACAGGGTGCTGGTTATAGCCTCATATTTGGCGTACAGACACAAGATTGGTATCTATCTCCTGATATAACTCTCAGCAAGAAATTAGTTACTTGTTTCCCAAAATGGCAAATTAATTCTTTAAACCGCTGCCATATTAGGTACGACACTTTTTATCGCCTTTACACCTCTGGTACTTTTTAATCAGTTTATGTTTAGAGAACAGACAAAGTACCTTCTGGTTTTAAAGTTTAGTACTGTAGCTCTGTCAAATTAATGAGTGGTTCCAGGTCCCCACTGGTATTTAAACTGGTTTATATCTCCGGTATGTCTGCAGGGTGTGTCCGGTGTTTTCAGAACAGCAGCAGAGACAGAATCAAGCTTTACACTCGATGATACTTTCCCCTGTAGCAAAAATGACTTCTTCATAACTAGAGGGTTGGACAACGTACCAGTAGTCACCAGAATTCCTCATGGTCTACCTTGCATCTAGACGCAAACACTTTAACACTGGTGGCAATTCTGTGCCGGGCAGGCTGCACAGAAAAACAGGGCGGACAGGTGCTTGGACAGATTTGAATCCCCCCAAAATTAACGGACAGTCGGTCCGGGTGTGTGTATGAGACTCTTCACCTTCCGTTTGCCCTTGGTCTGCCCACTAATGAAATCTCAAAATAACCTGCTCGCTGCTGAAAAAGTGGGTCAGAGCACCATTGCGATGCCAATTCAATACAAATGCGTCAAGCAGTGCATTATGGGTATTTCCCCCCGTGGTAGAATCGAGGTGGGGGCCGGAGTCTGCGCACTGGTGGATGGCTATTCTTGTCCTTTCTCTGCAGTGACAGGAGATAGCTAGTGGAGCAGTCAACAATGTGCAACCATAGTCTCTTCTTCAGCCTTTAATTGGGAGAAAACAAAGAGAAAACTTGCATGGACATTTTCTTGTTCTCCCTGCCACAGTGTCTAATCCTTTGTCTTATTTACTGCATTAGACGACTGAATTACAGCAGGGCTGCTTCAGTGTAGCACGCCATGGAGCTGCTAGAGGCACTAGAGGACAGTGTTGTTATATCCAGGATACTCTTGTCATGTCCTATTGTTTGTGTTCAGACACGTCACGCAAACGCCTCCCAATGCACGGTTTGCTCTACCACGGCTGGATAGATTCAGTCTGATTGGGGGAAGAGTAATAAGCCTCTACTACAGTGTAGGGTGAGTTTTATTATAGCCTTTAAATACCAATCGTAAGCCAAAGACACGGACAGGAAAACACAGACACATGCTTAAACAAACCAAACAAAACGGCATGTTTGCCGTGTCAGTTAACCTGCCGTTTTTTTAAAACCATTTCAAGCTGTCCAGACTGACAAATAAATCCAGCAAAGGAAATAATAGTCATTAATGAGACTTCTCTTGGCAATTATAAAACAGAGAAAAAAGCAAAGATGCTAATCTGGAACCAAAGAACCCCTCCACAATGACAGCCCGTCCGCCAGCGCTGCTTGATCAACAAGTCTTGAGGTATGGCTGGCTCGCCCTCCATCTGGCTGCCAGCGATAAGAACTTAGTGCGGGCTGCTGGATAATAGTCTCGCAAGCTTAAAAGCGTGGAGGGGGGCATAATGTATTCTGGGGGAATCCAGCGAACGGGACCCTATAAAGCAAACCCCATCTCCCCCCTCATACTGAGCACATTCAGGCACAGGCAGCCCCTTTCGATATATAGCCACTGGGGGTGGAGGCGGGGTGGGGACATCATGCTGCCATAGTCATGATTTGCCAGGAGTGTGATTTCACTCCTGGAGGAACAAGATGGCTGCACTCAGCCACAACATTTACTGACATTTACAATCAAATATTCAAGTCCGATCCAATCATCTTACTCCGAACTGCTACACTAAAGCTGATCTGTCTCTGTGTACAGCACCTCCGTGGTCTTGTCTCTTTGCACTGAGGGAAATATGTAAATCTGGTACGACCTCTATTTTCAGGGTCAGCGGCACTGACTGTTTTTTTGGTTTGTACCCCCCCAGGTGTCCTCAGACTGACATTAGAGCCTCATGGGAGATGAAAGAGCACAACATGATAAATGGATGTGGTCTATATGGTCTAAAAAGGTTTTTTTTTAAGTATCTGACCAACTGTACATTGTACATATTTTGTGGTAGTATACAGGTCGCGCAAACAGCAGGGGTCATTTTATGAACTTACAGTATTTTCTGACACAAACTACAAAGACGAAAGGTAACCAGTAAAAAATGAAATAAAATAATCTAATCTATCTGACTACAGAAGTGCACAGGCAGCCATCTGTATATATATGGCCATTTTCTCACCCAGGAACCTGCAAACTGGGGACAGCTACGTTCATGATGCATCATTTGGACACAGAGGAGATGTGACGTAGAAGAATACGCAAGTTGACAGCATGAAGGAACCCCAACCCCACCCTCAAATCCTATTGGTTATTCGACCCAGTGACGCAGGACAAACCAGACATCTTTGACACGAAAAAAAAAAAAAAAAAAAAAAATCATTTGAAGGGGACTGGATCCGGTCAGACACACAAGTCAGAATGTAAATGCATCACAATATGTTTCTGAATATTTGCTGATAACCAGACGAGATTTGGATTTTGTCGGCCACGTTTCATTGTGGCCCGAAACGCCCGAGTATTTATGAGTGGGCATGATCTCAGCGGTGGCGTGTATTTCCTGATGTCTTTGAGTATTGTTTGATTCGGGTGATTCAGTCACAGTCCTGTGGGTCCTCTCTAGCATGGTTGATGGAAAAAAAAGAAAAAAAGAAAAAAAGTGAAAGTAACTAAAAGAAGCCTGAGCTTGGGGAGAGAGAGGTTTTACAGTATGATGGTGATTTCATGCCACACACGGCCTCTGCAAAGGATCTGATAGCCCTGGTCTCGTCTTGTCCTTTCTTTGTCTTTCGGGAGGCAGGGATTCTGTCAGATTAGGGGGAAACTGGGCTTTTCTGTCTATTCTCTCCTACGTGACCTCTATTATGTTAGCAGCTGTTAATTACACAGTGCTGGGTTTCCCAATTGATCGGTCTGTTGTTTTCACACATTGCAGGTTCCTCCATTGTTTCACACGATGGCATGACATGTGTTGAGATCCTGAAGACATAAGAAACGCGCATTGTTTTGTATTCTGTGGTATTATGGCTGATTTTTTTCGGTATGGCCACGTGTGAGATGACAGCATGAGAGTTGGGCGTTTTTATGGCTGTGAATCTCAAATAAAGCTGCCAGCGCTGCTGAACACGGAAAAGCTTGTCTGGGGCCATATGGACCAGAAGCAGATTCGGCCAAATCCTAAATTCAATATGTTTGCGCCATCTGGGAATTCCAGCACTACGAAATAAGATGAGGCAAGGAAAACTCAAAGTAAAACTTGTTTCCTTTTGCAGTAAGTGTATGTTTTACTGGCATTTGTCTAAGCCCCTGAAAACACCAGATTTAGTTTTGTTAGGAGGCTGTCGCTCCTAATAAGTCAAGTATACTTTTACTAGGACTTCCGGGGATGGCGAAACGCAAGCACGCACACACAAACAGACAAAAATGCTCACAAAATCAGGGGAAGGGGAAATGAATACAGAAGAGCGGCAGAGGGCATTCCCATCGCCAAGTTATACAACTCGTCTCCACTGGGGAAGAGGACAAACTCTGTTTTGAGGATGAGTCACTATTGAGAGTACTTAGCATCATGTCACGAACCCTGCTGATTGTACTCATGTGGGATGGCAGAGGAGTGGGCAGAAATGGTAAAAGAGCCGTTTGTTGTTCACTTTGTACCTTATGTGTTTATTGTACCTATTTACTTACTGCAACGCCAGTGCTGGGAAGAGTTTAGCCACATTAGCGACGCGGCCTTGGGGGTTGGTCGGTCTGTCGACTGGCCCAGACAGAAACATTTCAACAACTGTTGGACGGGTTTGCCATGGACTTTGCTACAGATATTCATGTTAGCATTTAGCTCAAAGCACCACTGTGCCTGGTGATAGCTGTAGTCTTAGTCTTGTTCATATTTTGTTGAAAGAAAAAAAAAAAAAAAGCAAAAACTCTGCCAGGTTTATAAATTCATTAAAATCTGAGAGTAATTAACTGAAATAAAAAAATCGTATTTAAAGTTTCTTCATTGTAAACACAGCTATTCATGGGCTTTATACATTTATAGAACACAAACGGTGAACCACAAAGTGAATGTCACTTCCCTTGAGCCGGTCAAATTAACATGTGCAGAGTGGAGGGTACACGTGTCTCAAAGAAGCCCAGTTGAGAGATCTGCGATTATGAAGATCTAACTGAGAATTGAATTTTTGTATATCAAAGGCTGCTATAAATACACTGTCATTCATCCGACCCACGTCACACAACCCGCAACAAATTCATTAACATCACATGCAAAGCAAAGCTCCTAAGATACTCCTGTGTTTCCACAGTTAGATTAGCTATGTTGCTGACAAACATTTATTTTTTTTCGAGTTCCCCCTCAAGGCATTTTTGACTTTACACAGCTTAAATAATCAACAAAGTGCAAGCTTCACACTGCGTTGTCCTCTGCACAAATGACAGAGAAACAAAGACGGAAGAGAACACGAAGGATGTTCGCTCCTCTACCAACGCAGCAGTAAAGTGGCCCAAAATACTCGCAGAAACGTTATAATGAGCAAGGTTGTCGGGTCAGCTGAAAAAAGGTTGGCCGAAAATGGAGCTTTGTGCATGTATATGGTCGTGCCAATGATATCCTAATGATCTTTCTATCAACTGCACAAGCCCAATACTCATTTAAGTGGCTCATGATATTCTATATACCACAGCTGGGGAAGTCACGGCCCAGTGGTTTGCTACAATGGCAGCCGGTCATTCATGCCAGCCACGGGCCTGTCAGGCATTCCCACCACGTACCTACGGCCACAATAGCCTCATCAGTAGCCTTATTCAATCAGTCTTCACAGACGGAGTCAACTCGGGTATTGCGGACCCAGCCAGCCATCCACTGCGCTGCAGCACGGAGGCATCAACAATCAGGACGTCCCTGCTTGAATCTCCTTGAAGTGATCTCTGATTTTGCCTGATTGTGTCTGACACTGCGCCATTATTCCACTCAACGCTTAAGAATATCGCCAAGTGATTAGTACAGAAGGGGACAATGTCATACTGTCATATTGTTTGTAAGATTTGTGTTAGCAGCAGTATACAAAATAGGCAGACAAGAATGGGTGTTTGAATCGAAGGATTTGCATGAACTGTCAACAGCCCGTGTAGGTCCGTCTGAATACACAAGAGATTCAAGATATTTACATACATATGACCTCAAAACTGAGGGTTGCAGGATACGAAAAGGAAAATAAGAAATAAATTCAACCTCAGTGAAATCATTCAGACCAGAATGAACCTTGTAATTGTCAAGCAGGAAACAGCAGGGTGCGCTTGGCGGAGCGCTGATGGTGTCAGAAGAGACAGGAGGCTGATATCGATTCCCACATGTGCACACACACACACACAAAGAGTGCGAGACTGTGTCAATCAATAATCAATCAACCTTCATGTTGCTTGTCCTTCAGACTAGTATGTCAGGAATATTGTCAAAAGCATTCACGTTAACAGCATATCATGCAAATATTTATGCCCTTTCGAAAAATGGCCCGTTTTGGCCTGAAGGACTTCAGAAAAAGCTGCACTGCTAAATCAGTCAGAAAAAAACGTATTAATCTTTCTTTTTCTGTGCAGTAAGAAAGTGAAGTAAAAGTCAGTTTCACTAAGAAAATTGATTCTTGGATTTATCGCCATGGCATTTTGTTTTGACCAAGCTGCAAGGGCTCTGCACTGTGTAAAAAAAGTTTTATAACCCAAATCTAGTTTTTGTTTTCATATAAAATGTTGATTCTCTCTGTTTGAATCAAGAAAATGCACTTAGTTTATGACAGTATGCAGACATATTTATAATAACAGTGCATGAGTGGGCTACAAGAGACAAATCTGAGTGACTTGCTTGTCATTCCAGTGCCACTTCATTTTCAACAACATAATTGCTCTCAACCCCTTATAATGTTCTGAATCCTAACATTTCACAAATTATCTGTCGGCGGAGGTCGGAAAACATGTCTAAAAACAGCTTCTTTAATATCAGGTAAGACATTTTGTTAAATAAATTCTAACTTTACATTTAAATATGGATTAGTTATTGTGTCGAGTAGCTTCGGATGGGAGTCGAAACAATCATTTGGATTCCTTCATCGTTCGCGAATGCATAAGGAAATACAAAAGCCTTGCAGCTATGATAAAGCAGTTGCAAAAGGCAGCTGAAATCTGCTTTTGTGCACCCAGTCAGATTGCATGAGTATGTGTTTGTGTGTATTTGAATTCTTATTTGCTTGTTTAAGATTTAACAAACTTATGTCATAATTATGGAGATAGATGCAGTTTTCTAGCAGCAAAGTCACTGGATATTCTTCATTTATTAAAGTTGTATTCATTTTTATGTTACCTTCTGACACTGTCAAAACATGCATGAACTACAAAGGCTGAAATAACCACACACGTCAAATCGAACTAGAAGGACGCTCAATTCTGTGCAGTGTGTGAAAAGGATTATTTGATCACGCAGCCATCTTCAGAAGATGAGATACCCAGTCAGTACAGTGTCAGTCACAGAGAACGAGGCTTCACAGAGTTGAGACTCGAGGCTGATGGGTGGGCGGGAGGCTCGGAGTGAAGCAGAGCAGTGTGTAGGTTACCTGTCAGGAAATTAAGCCTATTAACCGCTTATGTAAGACGTCATACGTTTGGCTGTGTGTCGCACGTGGGTTCTCATCTGATATTTCATATGTGGCATCAGGCAAAAAGAGACTGACTTTTGTTAAGATGGTATATTCATCTGGAAGTTCTTGCACAGCCCTGACATGTGCATTAAACTTGTTTTACTTTGAGACAGTGTCATTGTTTCCATGTTGGAAAAAAATGGTTTTAGTAATGTAATGATGCAAGACATTTTCATAATAATAAATATATACGTTTTAAAATTATATACAACACAATGATGATTAAATCTATACGTCCATTTCATGAAGTGTTTAACTTTGCTTTTTGTAACCACCCAGTGTCTTAATTATTTCTAAGATATGTGCAGGAAGGAAATCTAGTAGCACCAGAAGTAGCATGAAAACAAGACAAAAGGCTACAGCCATGCAAGCAGCTCCGTCGGGCTATTAAAGCTCAGGCATGCTTTGAGCTAAATGCTAATGGAAGCTAATGGTAGCATGCTAACATGCTTAAAATAACAATGCTTACATGCTGGTTTAGAAAGTAATATTTGCCATGTTTGTTATCTTAGATAAGCAGTTAACACAAAGTACAGCTGTGGATGATGTTATTGTCAGGTAAAAAAGTCAGAGGACAAATTGAAATTTTGAGCTGATGATGGCATGAGACGAAATGTTAAAGGGTTACAAACTCATTCTGAAGGCAACATGAGTTTTTAAATGGAATTTCGAGAAAAGAAATGTTCCAGAGTTGTTCACTCAAAACCACAATTGTGAACTCAATTGTGGCTTGGTTGATGGTGGTGTAGGTAAATGTCTAGGGATCCACAAAGTGAAGATACATCATTTGGGAATCATGAACATCCGTACAATATTTTGTGCCAATCCATCTTGTTGATGTTGAGACAAAATACAAAATTAAACGGCAACCAATCCAAAAGTTGTTAAGACGTTTCAGTCTGAACTGAAAGAGCAGAAACACTACAGTAATGGCAGCTTACCACAAAAGAGATCACAAAAAGGTTTAAAATAAAAAAATTTGCACTTAAGGCAATGAACAGCAGTTGATAAAAGCTCCTTTACTTCACGGGTTCCTCGCATAGACATCTTTCATCATTTTTATTTTTCTGTCTTTAAACTGGTCCAAAGGCTTTGAAGTGTGTCCGGTCTTCACACTGAGCTGGACCTTTGCCCGCTCTAATCATACAGCTATTACGACCATCAGTGCATCTCCATCCTCGGATTTGGTTTAGCTTCCAGGAGTCATTTGTAAAGCAGCGGAGCAGGAAATGGGCTTGGTTTGCTGCAGTCGTCCAAGCCTGGAGGACGCGCTTGAGGGAGCCACACTTAAGTCGGCATTTTGATCATGCTGGGTCCCTCCCAGACACAGAGTGTGGGGGTCATCATTGGTGGGTGACGACATAGCTAGGATTCACAGTGTGTTTGTAATGGACAGAGACATCAAAGGGCCTAAGATTTATTACTGGCAAAAAACCAGGGGCCTCAAAACCAAATAAATGATGATGTTTTATGGCACTCGGCCTACTCTTCCTCTTTTAAAAATGAAAAATTATATCTTCTGCTCAACCATTTCAGAGAGTTTTTATGGGGTATTCTTCTAATTCTCCTCTTTTCCCTTTGAAGCCTCCTTATACTTTTTTCCTACTTCTTCTTTTTCTCTTTCTTTCTTCCGCTAAGTAGTAAAAACACAAGTCAGTCTGTCTCTATGACTGCAGCTGTCTTGATTGAATTTTCTTAAAATCATTGCTGTTATTTATCTTTTAGGATCAAAATATCAGAAATACCTAAATACTGTATGCACATCAATTGTGACCACAGTTTGCACTTGGTTTATCTGTTGGTTTTCAGGTCACCCCCTTTATTCATAATGCTGTACATATTCGAGCTAAACAATAATAACGCTCTTGCCTTGTTTGCTACTGTCTACAGGCTAACAAACCCTCCTGTGTCAGTTTCCTCTGAACTTCTATCCACCAGGGACTGCAATGACTTTGCCTCCTTCTCTGACAATGTTGATAAAATTAGACAAGCAGTCAGTGCCCACACAGGATATGTGTTGCACCCGTGTCCACTTAAAATCAATTCAAGTAGCATGAAACAGTTTGATCCTATCAACCAGAAAAACTGGAAGGACATTATACAAAATCTGAAATCATACTCCTGCTGCCTTCATACTCTGCCAAGAGGCTTTTGCAAAAATGTTTCTAGCTGCATGGCCTCAGATATTCTACAAATTGTCAACATATCTCTTCTATCAGGTGTGTTCCCACAGGCCCCGAAAACTGCTGTCACCAAGCCACTTAAAGAAGAACAATCTAGACACATTGCTAAAAAACATTCATAGGCTCATGTCAAGTTACAAGTAAAATCACTGAAAAAGCTGTTTTTCAACTTGGCCCTAAACAGCTGTTTTGATGTCCTCGAGGCAGTATTTCGACCAGAGCACAGAGATTGCTCTTGTTAAGGTCTTCAATGATATCCACTTAAACACAGACAGTGGCAGAATTTCAGTCTTATTATTACTGGATCTCAATGCTGCAATAGACACAGTCAACCACAGCATATTACTGGCCTGACTGGAAAACTGGGTGGGAGTTTCTGGCACAGTACTAAACTGGTTTGAATCCCACTTAAAAGGACAGGGACTAGTTTGTGTCAATAGGTAATTACACATCTGCGCAAACAACAAATTACATGCGGAGTTCCCCAAGGCTCCATTCTGGGGCCTATTCTGTGCAATATTTACAAGCTCCCACTAGCTCAGATTATGTAAAACAACAAAATATGTTACAATAATTATGCAGATGACACTCAAATTTACATAACCATATCACCAGCGTACCATAATGCCATACAAGCTCTGCGTAAGATCACTGAACAAATCAATGATTGGATGTGCCAGAGTTTTCTTTAATTAAAAAAAGATAAAACTGTAATAATTGTATTTGGAGACAAGGAAGAAAGATTAAAAGTCAGCGCTCAGCTTCAATTGGTAATGTTAAAAACCACAAACCAAGCCAGACATCTTGGCGTAGTCATGAACTCAGAACTGAATTTGAGGTCTGATCCAACTCTCAATTCTTTTAAATTGAGGCTTAAGACTTAAGACTGCAGCTTTGGATTTGTTATTCTTAGCTAAGAAGCAGCCGTCAATTTTTCAGCTATGTGAGGCCTCCAAGCGTGAAGCTACACAAATGAGTTCGACCTGCCATTACATGCTTTCTTGCAAAAAGGGGTCATGTCCCACTATATTGTACAGGTGCAGCATAGTTGTGAAAGGTGGCTCTAACAGACTGACTGACTGACTGGACACCACTAATAGACTTTTGTAGTGATTAGATTAGTCATCAGCTTTCTAACGCTCTTAAATTCAATTCATTCAAAACAATCTTGTTCACTTCAACATTAGGCTAGCATGAGAAATTCCAAGCATTTTCAAGTTATAATAATTAACTAATGAGCATTCATGGTTTAAACCCAAGGAAATTCTGACCTTTATTTTAGTTTATGACACAAAAAAAATGTGTTATTTCGAAAAATGCAGGACAATGAAACATGGGTTTCGCCTATTATTCTAAAGATAAGCAGAGCAAGCAAGCAAACTTAATATTTTATTTAGCACTTATCAATACAGCTACAAAGTGCTTTACAGAATATACAAAGGAGGAAGTATGACGTATAATGTATAAAAATAAAGGACACAAAGTGTTCAAATCACAAAACATCAAGATCGAAAAGAGGCCGAAGGCAAAAAGTGAGGATAAAGATGCCTTTTAAGAATGTATGTAGATTTGGCTTCTTCATGTACACTAATGACTCTGGCATTATAACACTGAGGTTCTAGATGCTGAAAACCCTTTCAAACATTCCAAGCTTTTTATGTATTCAAAATGTTTTTCTCTCTCCGATGGATACATGCCTCTGAGTGATTAGAGGAAAAAAATCACTCTGCCATCTGTTAGTCTATATGATAAATTCATAGCCTCACTGCAATTAGTTTCTGACAGGTTAAGCTGGATCAGGAATTTGCAGAGTAAGTCATAGCTGCATGAAATCTCACTTTTCCACTTCATGAAGAATTGTTAAAGTTGTTAAATGTAATTGGGCAAAGTTTTAAAGTGTTGTGTGCATTTTCAAATCAAAGGTGTTATTAATGTTAACAAAGGACACATTTAAAAGACAAATAATAACCTGCGTCACACATCATTAGCATGGTGGCAGAGTTTCTCAATATTGAGATCATATCTCCTCTAAACATGCCTAACATGAGAAGACGAACTGCTTTTCACTGAACTGGCCTTTATTATAGTATGATGGTTGTAAAAAAGGGTCATGTGATTTGTAATTTCTAATAAGCCATCAAGTCTGCAGCTTTACATGTTGAAAGCACATTAGGGTAATGGATCTGACCTTACTATGCAGTTACAAATTTGACTGAAGTCATGTGTTCCTCACTGTCTCGACCACCACAAAAGTTGGGAAATTACCTCAAATTATGAATTTTAGTAATTAATTAATTAATGTTTTGGTTTTTTTTACAACACTCAGCCTCAGCGACATCAGGAATTCCTGATGATATTTCCCACTTGGTGAAAAGAACTACAGACTTGTCAAGAAACTGTTGGCCCAATGGCAGCAAACGCACCAACGCTGGCAGTTACATCAAAATAAAAGCCAATACCAACACTAATACAATCCATTCGGTTTATTTCATAGGAGCTACACAGTGTTTGCTTGTAGCCCCTCTCTTTTCACTTGGTAGCAAACTACTGCAAACACGAAACACAACAAAAAGTAGCTAATTTAGGCTGTTAATTTGGTTAGCACTGGGCTAACCACCTTGGAATAATGCATGAACACTCCCAAGTCGGAATAATGCTGAGAGCTCATGTCTTAGCAAGTTAAACAGGTCCTGGATCCTGGGTAGGAAGCTGGCTCACCTACTTACAGGCAGTTTAAATCGCTACCATTTTTTTTTTTTTGTCACAAGAGTAATAAGTTCTGACTAAGTTCTCACTAAGTGGACTTTAGTAATGACTTAGAAAGCTTATAAAACAAAATAGCTGTGTAACTTGAGAGCGATAAAAAAGCAACCAAAGGGGGATTTTTCTCAAACCAAATTGGCAACCCAAATGTTCTTAGTAATGGCTTAACCCTGTTCTAGTTAGTATGAGTACATGAATTCATGATTATTAGCAATTATTTACAATTTATAAAACCTATACATTTTATTAATTGCCTTATAACAAAGTGTTACTATACTGCTTGAAAAATTGCTCATTTTGTGCTGGAGAACACTGTCTTCTTTGTTTTGTGCCATAAAGCAGTAAAACTGATTTCCATGAAACCTGATCCGCTGGTCAGTTACTGCTGATCTTTACAGCTGTTGTTGTGTCTCTTTGCAATAATTGTACCTATATGGTGATGGTTTATTGATGTGAAAATGCACCCTCTAATTGAGTTCATTTGAAGAAGGTTTCAGGTACCTTCAGTCTCTGAACTGAACTCTCACTCAGCTCTTTCCCTCAGCGCTGCCTGTGTAATGGGACACTGCTAGACGATGCTGCGAGCGCTCCAGCGCAGTCACGGCCTGTTACACCTGACTCGCTCCTCGCTGTCGACCATGCACTCCCCTGTTGATAGTGTCAAATATTAGACTGGAGAAGACAAGCTATCAGTCTCATAGGCTATTGGCTACCGGTCGTCCTCATGCTAAAACTAATTATTTCAACTGATTACTTGAGCGAAATAACTTTGGTATGCTCTGCAATATTGTGTTCCTCTTTCCTGATGTATATTACATGGCAGAGGAGGTTGGGGCACACTGGAACAACATCCTTTCCCTTTCCTGCTAATGCTATCATTCACAACTGATAAGTGCATTTACATGCCTGGGTAAGAATGAGTAAGTATGATGATGACCTTTTGCTTTTTTATTGCACTAAATATGCTATTAATGCTAACAAATAAAAAGTTAAATACTATGTGTATTTCTCTTTGGTTGGCTTAAAAATGGGTTTCTTGTATTAGCTTCCTCGGTTTAACAAAATGTAAACACAGCTACTTAATTTGGGTTTCTTATTTGCAAACTCTGGGAGTGGCCCAGCGCACTGCAGCTGTGTGTGTTTACCTGTGCATACAGTCTGTGTGTGTGTGTGTGTGTGTGTGTGTGTGTGTGTGTGTGTGTGTGTGTGTGTGTGCATGGGTGTAAATCTATGCTTTGTCCGTACCATACAGTACATGTGTGTCTCTGGTCGATCTGTTCCCTCCCATCATCAGCTATCAAAGGTCAGTGAAGATAAATACTGAAATAGTAATTAGTTGTTGATATGATTTCCCAGACTTTAAATCTGTGAAGAGGTCTGGCATGTATGTTAAGTATGTAAAAAGGTTATGTTAGCATTAGCTGCTCAGCAATAATACCTTAGCCTCCTTACTGGCTTTGCTTTTTTAATATAGTTGCCTTTTAAGATTTTTATGTGGTAGACTGTAAAATGTAGACTGTGATCTTTGTCAAATTTCTTCTTCATGCTCTTATGATGTTATCAATAAAAGCTATAGTAATACTTTAATTAGCGTTTGCACGTTGGCAAAAACATCAAGGCACACTCAGTACATCTCAGTATTCTTTTACAAAACGAATGCACTTTCATTAAGTGAAAGTATTGTGCTTTCTGACTGATCTGTCCGGCGAAGCAGATTATCTTGGCTCGTAGACCAGCGGTCTTGCTGTGCCGAGGTTAAGCCGAAACTTTAACCCACTCATCAGCGTCACAGATTAGACCGGCTAGGTGTCCCTTTTCTTGCCAAATGGATAGTCCGTTTCCTTGAAGAGCTTCAAGTGGTCAAACCTCTGCTTAGACACGAAGCAGATCATAGAGTACATTTACACTTAGGCCTCTTTATCTTTACTTTCCAACGTAAACAGTGTAACATTTTCACCTCTGAAATGTCTTTGACATTTATAAAATCCGTATTGCTTCTTTCGTAACCACAGTAGCGCAGCTGTTCATGCACCAGATACGTGCTCACTTATACATACATCACACAGTTCATTATTTGTGCACTCGCACAAAGACTGTGGTTAATACCACATCCCTATACAACTAACTAAAAGTGACAGCCAGCCAGCCAGCGCTCCAGGGTACACAAGGTTAGATAACCCCATGCATACAGACCCATACACAAGCACACACTGTCTCCTCTGAGGGGTTATTTCCTTGCAGTCTCTGCTACTGTTGGAGGTGTCCAATGCGAGTCCTTAGGTTTCGCCCTCCTGTCTCATGTGTCACAGCATGCTGTCACACACAGAGGCACTGCTGTATAATTGAGGATGTCTGCAGGTTACTTAGGCACTGTACATTAGGCAAACACAAGTGCAATTACGTACACATGGATGCATTTATAGGAGTCTAATTGCCCTGCATAGGCAATGAATGATAATATCTCTGTAAAATAATGTCTGCATTTGCCAGTTTTATCTTGCTCTGGAGGGATTTATTCACAGTAAGTCAGTCAATCTGACTCAAATCATCGTAATGGTCATGACTAGTTTAGATAAAGTAACTCCTGGGAAGTGAATCTAATATAGCACCCTGGGTACCAATCCTCCCCGAACATAAATAAAGTGACCACTGATAATAAAAAAAGGAATGGCCCTGTGCACCACTGTGCGCTTAGGACCTCTAACCAGCTTTCCTTTGTATATGAATGGCCGTCTATATGGGGAAAGGCTCATGCCGCAACACTGGCTAATTCCTGCTAATCCCACCGTATCTCCTACCACTTAGAGATGGTTTCCAATGGCAGCCCCGGAGCAGCGGAATTGCTAGTGAGATTAGTTCACGTTAACTCCTCCTCTGTGGGTCACACTCACAGCCAGGCCAGGCTAGCCTGCCACTGCTTCAATGTTAAACCTTTTGCACAGGAATGGATTAATCGTTTTTGAAAAATGTCCTACATCTGTTTTAGAGAACAATGTAAGTTTGTTTTAATCTCTTCTGCTTTTAGAATGGTTTTAGTTTTGGTGGTGTTTGTACAGGTTCAGTTTTGAATGCAAAACGTTGAAGGCAGAGACAGCCCCCCTTATCTTGAAAGGATTTATGAAAGGTGTGTTTGTGTGGGATTTAACAGTGTTTCCTTTATAATGCTTATTTGGTTGGCTCTGACTAACTTTGTTTTGCTCATTTTCACGCAAAGATACAATCCTCTTCTTTCGATTACTGCATTCCATAACAGTGTTTTCATAGTATTACCTTGTCTTTTTTTTTATTCTGCTTTGATTGGCTCTGAGAGTAGGAAACACACACCTCTCTTCAGAAATCAAGACATGTACGGACGGCAAAACACTCGATTCTGCAGTTCTCAGTGATCAGACATATGTAAATGAGATTTAAAATCCCAATTTAGCACCTTCACGCCAGTCATTAAAATGACAATTTTCTAGGTTCATATTACAAACACTAAACTGAAATTATAGAAAGCCCCTGATTACTGAAAGCCGTGATCATTCAGATTATTTTTTAACAGCTACTGCATTAAGACTCTGCATTTACTATCAAAATCATATGCATCAGTGATAATTAAGCCTTTTAATTTCCCGGAAAATAGACCTTTTTTAGTTCGCCATGACTCAGACCTAATTCAAAAAAGTCATAACATCATCCACCGTAACAGTTTAATCTCTCAGTATCATTTATCTGCATCCAGCAACCATCCACAGCGTGTTAAATGCAATATAATAATGCAACATCAGCCCTACAAATAACTACACACCCAGGCTTTTTGGGATATGGTTGAGTCCTTTCAAGCAAGGACTGGTGCTGAGAGTTGGTTGTCTGCTACGTTGCAAAAGAACACAGTGCAACATCACACTTTGAGCTCAAACCAGCCTTTGAAATTGACTTCAAAAGTTTTTCCTCCACTAACCCAGACCCAACTAATACAACTGCCGCGCTGTCAAGTGTAGAGGGAGGCAAGAGTATGTTTATTGGCCGAATTTCCACGCCGAGGGAGGTAGAAGAGTTTTTCAATTTTATCCACTGACAGTGTGACGACTTTTTGTTCGGCTAATATTTCAATTTGTTCCACATTTTAACACTGTTAAAATCTCAGAGCTCAATTAAAGTCAGGCCGCCATCATTGTTTTCACAGTTTAAGTCACACAACTCAAACTTTAACCCCCAACTATCCAGCCACCACTGAATTATTCTCCACTTAAACCACTTGGATATACATTGAGATTAGTTCCACAACCAACCCTCCAGAGTGACAGATGGTGACACTTCTATATAGTGTATGATTGAACTAGAAATACACAGAGCGGTGTATTGAGAATTTAGATTTGAGAAAAAAAGTGCGGTTTCTGGTGTGTTAAAAGGGTAACCAGTACTCTTGTCTGCATCAGTGGAATTTTTCTGTGTGTTCTTGTATGTACTCGCCCACTGGACTCTAAGTCTCCTTCAACTGAGCTCTCCACTAATATGTTTATTGAGTTCTCACATGGATTAACAATAGTATAAGTGCTTCTTTGTGCTTTCCTTTCAAAGGCGATCTCTCCTGAAGATGTTTCCACAATCAGGGAAATCGATTGTCTTTGACAACTTTCCAGATCCCACTGACACCTGGGAAATCATTGAGACAATCGGTAAAGGGACCTATGGGAAAGTCTACAAGGTGCTCAACAAAACTGATGGCAGTAAAGCAGCTGTGAAGATACTGGATCCCATCCATGTACGTTGACTTTCTTACCTGGAATGTCCAATATGAATGTATATCTGGTTAAATGAATTAAAACAAAAGTTGACCCACACAAAAGGCTGCATACTGCTCTTTCAACTTAGGCCAAAATCCCATGTTATACTACTCTCTCTTTCTTTCTTTCTCTTTCTTATTCTGAGCTTCACTTGTTTTTGTAGTGTTTTGTGTAATGCCCTTACTCTGTGCCGTGAACGTCTTGTAGTCACTGATTGTTAATGCAGCTCTGGGTGTGTTTATGCTCCTGGTGGAGGCACAGGGAGGGCATGTTGCTGTCTTATGGCCTTAAATCTGTCACATTTAGATCAGAGCAACCATTTTCACTTGTTTCATCTCCCTTGCTTTTTTTCTCAAACTCACAGCTTGCTTTCATTATTTCATTCACTTTGTTTTGGCTGGTTTTCCTCTCAGTCATACTGTGGGACTTCACTCCATTTTGTCTTTACAAAATGGATGGGTACACATATTTATTATCATCACATATGGATAATAAAAAATTCATGAATAGAATGATGAATTATCGACTTTTATACAGCGGACAGTTTCATAAAAAAAAATCATTTAAAGATTTTTTTTGCACTCTTGGTGAATTTGATGAAAAAGCTCATATGTTGGAAAAATGGGCAAAGGGAAAGAGTAAGCAAGGCATTTATTTATTTTCATGCATTTTTCACATAAACATTTGGATTTTTGTTAATGCTCAGTGGTACAAAAGCAACATTTTGGTTGTGATCTGGGATTTCAAGAACAAATAATTTGTTTAGTGTTTGCTTGTTTTATATTTCATGATTTTGTCTACAGTTCACAACCCCCATAACAGCACGATATTTTAATCACAACAGTTTGTTATATTATTTGAGACTTTTTTGTCATGTTCTTAGCCCACATTTACTCTGATTAGTCTCAAGTCAAAATGGACTTGAGGAACTTACTCCGTAGTAAACAATGAACGGTCCTATAAGGCCCAACATTCCTGTAACATGGCAGTAGACAGAACCTTCCAGAAAGGATGCAACCCTTTCACACTGAGGAACTGCTTCTGATGAATTGTTCCTCATCAGTGGGACACATCATGGCAGCGCTCTGATCATTCTGGGCTCCTTTGTTTGTGTAGGGCTTTAGCATTTAGCCAAAACATAATTGCAGCAAAATTCGGCCCAAAGTATTTCATCATTTATTGTCCTCTTTGGAAATATGGCACAAGGCACAGGTCACTGTTTTCGGATTCTGCGTGACCATAAGATCAAAGCCTTGTATGTTTTCTTCTGCCATGCTCTTTCTTTTAGCCTAGCGCAGTTATAAAATAAATAGCTATCACTGAAATGCTGGATCCTGTGTAGACAGATGACACCTCCCGTGTTGTCTATTTTGAAGATACAGTGAAATGTATGGCTTCTTTAGCAGCTCTAATGAGCAGCCATTTTCATAAATTAAATCCAGCCGTCCCCTCAATAAAAGTCTCATTAGTCTTTTGTCATTTGTTAACGTTTTTCATTATTGAGAAATAATTATCTAGAGATCACTAGTCTGTGAGGACCGTCATTATCATCATTTTAATCACTGGCTTGATTATTTGATGTATAGATCTGTTACATAAAGTACAGCTCAACTGAAAAGTCCCTTCATATGCCTGGTTTAAGGTTATGACATTTATGAAGCATTTCAAGAGAATTGTTTTTTTTTTTTTTCGTATGCCAGTTTAATTTTTTTGTGAAAAGCACAGTGTTAAATAAGAACCTGTCAAGTACTTTTGCTTCGGCTATATACATTAGAGCAGGTCTACCCAACCTGGGGATCAGGATTTTTCAGAGAGAATCAAAACCATATTTATATTGAACAGAATAATTTTTCTCCCTGACGTTTCTCTAATACTTTTTCTTTGTTCTGAAAGCTGTATAGCTCCACCTTCTTGGCCTTTAAATGATAAATCAACAAAACAGTTTGAGAGAGGAAAATCACTTTGGTTGAATTGCTTATGACCTGTAGATATTTTAAACCTTTGACACAACCTAAGTGTCACACGCAGGCATTGCTTCAATTTAAGGCGACACAAGCCAAAAAAGGTTGGGAATCAATGCGGTAGAATATCATACATTATACTACTAGTACAGCTGTGTCTACAGTGTTATTGCTACTTGTCTCTGAAAAACAAACTCAATAAACCTCAATACGCTAACGTAAAATTTACAGAAATCTCAACGTAGATTATAATATCATGTTATATTTGCAACCTGTAATGAAAACAGTTCCCAGAGAATCAAATAATAATCACTGCAGGATGTGATACAACTGTGCAAACATAAAACATTGACTGAATTGTAACCTGTGGTAAATACAGTTTTTTACATTTCTGTGTGAAATAGTTCTGTCTTTTTAGCCTTAATCACACAGTGAAGCTGTAACATACGGTTGAAGAGTATCTTATACTCTCTATAATTAATATGTTCTGGATTAGCCCTTTTCACCTACACTGAAAGTGATGGAGACTTTATAAATAGTCCTAAAGAGCAGCAACCAGAAAAAAAAAAATAGCTCAACATTTATGGGAATACACTTATTTGCTTTCTTTTTGAAAGTTGGATGAGAGAATGGGTAAATCTTTAATTTTTGTTCTCAGCAAAGTTCTTAGCTTAGCATAAAGATTGGAAGCAAGGCGAACAGCGAGGCTAGTTTTGTCCAAAAATAACAAAATTTTTTCTTTGTTTTCCACTTCTTGTACGGATTTTAAAAAACGAGATATGACATGTCAGTTAGTGAACTGTAGAGGAGCTGATTGGCTTCTCACATGTATAGAGAGCCAGGCTAGATTTTTCCAGCCTTCATCCTAAAATAAGATGATAGTTCCATATTTGCCGTACAGATGTGAGAGTGGTATCAAACATCTCAGTACTTAGCACAGGTCGCCTGTGTTTTGCCAGCGCGTCACACAATAACTGTTGCAACAGTTATTCTGAAGAAGATAGCGTGAAAATATGCTTCGGTTTCTAGTTACACACATGTAGTGCAAGCGAAACGGGAGCTATTCGACCGATTGGACCTCCATCAGATGCACGGAAGAAGGGCGGCTGAAAAAATGCAGGTGAAACGCCTCCTATGTGGACAAGTAATAACTCTCTCCATGAAACCTCACAAGCATACTTTCTAGAATTCAAGTAATCTAGAAAGCTGGTACCACAACCTTTAGGTCATTTGCTTCTCTTGTTCTTTCGATATCCTTTGGCATAAAGCTTTAGATAAAGGAAACATGACTGGTAAACATGACTTTGTAGGTAACAAAATGTAATGTTTTTTGTAAAATGTAATGTTCAAAATGTTTTGGTAATTTCGACTGATCTGTTTCCTTTTTTTGCAGGATATTGATGAGGAGATCGAAGCAGAGTACAACATCCTCAAAGCTCTCTCTGATCACGCCAATGTTGTAAAGTTCTATGGGATGTACTACAAGAAGGATGTGAAATGTGGGGATCAGTTGTGGCTAGTACTGGAGGTAAGAGCACTCTTTATATTTGAATGGAAAACCTGCTGTGTGTTTGCTACAAGCCATACGTATTTGACTGAGAACTTAAATGGCATTTGTCTGTATACTATGTCTGTACCCTGCGGACATATAGCACGTGAGTGCAGATTGTACTTCACACAGCATGTCTCGCCAGGTTAAGGCAGCGGTGGCCAAATCTGGCCGGGGATTATGCAACAGTTTAAGACACCATGGGCAGTAGGAGTTTACTTATAGGCCACCTGGTGGATTTGGTTGCAGGCCAGCATCATTGATGCGTTGGGGGTGGGGCGTTAGCTTGCTTGTCACAGGCGCCCTGCTGGGAGCAGGGATTTCTGTTCACAGGGGCTGTCTCAGTGAATTAGCTCATACAAGTGGCAGGTTGGGGCAGAGGCCAAAAAGTCTCTTTTTGTAGCTGATTTCTGTTGACTGGATTTTGGGTAAAATATGCTGAAATAGTGGAAACAACAGAACATTGTTTGACACTAGCGGTGAACTTGGATTTTTATATGTAAGCTGCTCCATTTGCTATGCTTAATTGGTGACTGAATGCAAAATGGTCTGGTGAGCAAAGACAACACTGCATTCAACTACTTTCTTGCACCTAATGATTTACAGCAATGGTTAGCTGCAGTTGTGAATTTGTGATATTTTATTTGAAGGTTCAAGGGGACCTTGGTGCTGCTGCTGCATTCTGTACATTTAAAAAAAAAAAAAACTTGCCTTCAGGTCCCCAGATCCTCGTCTTTCATATTTCATTGCCTGCTGTAGCCCTTTTGAAATGTCAAGTTCCAGACAAACATGTAATGGAGGTCAACCTCAGAGGAGGAAAGGTGTTTGTGAGGTCCAACACAGTGGAGGATGCCTGTTTTCTGTGCCATTTGCCTTTCTCGTCCATGTAATTTGTGTTCCTGCTCTGACGGAGAGCAGTACAAATCTAAAGACGTGTGGGTAAGCATGGTCAGCAAACTTGAAGAGGTTTTGATAAAAAAGAACAGAGAAAACGAGTCACAGCTATGGTCCACAAGGTGTTTGACGCACCATTTTTAGTCATGCGACCGGCATGGCTCTAGGAATGGCAGTGTTAGCTGGTCAGTCATTCCGTAGGTCGGTCCAACCTTTTGGTCCAGACTGAAAGATATCAACAAATACTGTATGGATTTCCATGAAATTTTGCACATTCACAATCCCCAGAGGATGAATCTTACTGACTTTCATGCTGCCCTGACTTTTCCTCTACAGTTAAGTTAGATGTTGACATTTTTGGTTTTAAGTGAAATAACTCACCACCCCATGGAATGCCATTAAGGTTGGTACAGACATTCATGCTCCCCAGAAGATATACCTAATGACTTTGGTGATCCCCTGAATTTTCCTTTTTGCAACAGCAGCAGGTTGTTAGTTTTGGTTCAAAGTGAAATGCGATGTCTCAGCTTTTGGATTGCCATGAAATTTGGTACAGACATTCATGGTCTCCTTAGGTTAAATAATATTAACTTTGATGATCCCCCGACTTCATCTAGTACCATCAGCAGACCAAACACATGCGAAATTAATGGCATGCCCTTCAGCCTCAGCCGTTCTTTGTGTTTTCTTGTTTAGTGCTACTCAGCAAATGTTAGCATGCTAAAACACTAAAGTGGGACAGCGACCATGGTAAAATTTAACTGGTAAACATCAGTAAGTTAGCATTTACCTCAAAGCACTGCTGTGCCAAAATACTGAATATTTATTTGCACCACTGCATTGGATATTGTAAACATTTTATTTTTTTAGAAGTAATGAAACGATAATACCCTACTAAAAAATAAAATAAAATAACCCGAGCTGATAAAGAAACCTCCAGTTTCCTACCCCATATAAAACCCCTTTATCCTTTAAAACCCCACCCTTATAAAGGAGAAAGCGATTCAACAGAATACCAAAAGCATGAAAAAATGTTAAAAAACAAATAAATAGCATAAAGACTACAAAAAACTGAGGTTTTCATGTGTGTTCAACTTGCAATTCCAATGTAACATTTAATTTTACAGCATTTTCTAACCTTCAGTGGATTGTGTATGCATGAACTGTCTTTGGTCTCACAGTAACACTCTGACTGCACTTTGAAAAGCAGTGACCATCTTGACCAACAGTGTTCCATTGTGCTGTTCCCTTTTCCATTATCGGGTACAGCAGTGCTAGAACACAGTGTCCATATTTCTGTAATTCAATCTCGGTGGGCTTTGCATCAGCAGCAGCGGTGTTACACTAACCCAGTGGATAGTTTTCACCCGTCCAGCTTGTGTTCCCCTCACTTTTCATCGCTGTCCCTCCTCCTGACCTTTGTAGACGACCTGCAATGACTTTGCTCGGATAGAAAGAATTACATTCTGAGTTGCTGATAATCAGAACACATGCTACATTACAGGACAACATAGACCTTTATCTGATAAGCTAGTTCCTTTTTTGCCTCGTACTGATTGTAAGAGTTATATCATGTTGGCCGTTTTTAGATGCAGGGACTCAATTACTATGAGTAAAAATACAAATTTGGTAGTAGTGGAGTTCACTCAGCTTTGCCACTTTGTTTACTTCCTGTTTTTCCTCTGTGGTTTGCATATCCATCTCCAAAATTTCCCTTGCAAAAAAATCTGCAGCCAGCAGTCCAAATCTGGTGGCTAATCCTGAGGCTGAAACGAATGCCCAAACAGTTTAGCAAGTGGCTGTGTGGGGCTGAGTGTGTGCATTTGTGTGCTCTAAAGTAGATGCACATTTTAGCGGTGAAGAGACAGGAAAGTGGGGAGTAAGGTGGTCATTCACCATGGTTACTGTCCCTCCTTCCTAAACTGTAATTTTCCATCCTCTAGCGCTGCCGAGAGGAGTCTTTCTCTGCCCTGTGCTGACAGCAGACCTCTCATTATGAACAGAATTCATACAAACTGCATCCTCTACTTTTTTAGTCCCTAAGTGGAGTCTGAGAGCTTTTGGCTTTGCCTCTATGGTGTGCCCCTTTATGATAGCAGATGTGGGCAGAAATGAGCAAGCTTTCATGTATGACGGCCTAATTTTGCTCCCAGAGAGCTTAAAAATACTTCAAAGATAGTGACAATGGGGTGTATTTTACTCTCTAATTGGTAATAAAAACCTGATTCGGATGCATATTTCAATCTTGAGCTCATCGAAAAAATGCTAAATGAAGGCCAGTGTTCAGTCCAACCTTTAAAAGCTCATCTTTCAGAGATGTATGTATCTCATCTTCCATTATGCAAAATGAAAATGAAAATTGCATCACTTTTCCCCATATTGCATTTTGACTTCGAAAATTAAGTTGGTTTCCAGATTTCCAGAATTTAACTGCTACTTCTTTTACCACTGTTTTGTTGTAAAGTTAGGAACAGCAGTAATTAGTAACTAATAACACATGTGGCCAAAAGCTGCTGAGCTCCGCTGTGAAACATTGTTTTCATGATAAATTTAATGACGACTTCAGAGAACACCAGCAGCGAACTGCAGCTCATCAGCTCTGGCTGTTTTCAGTTTGCGGAGAGATGGAGGAACTTGTCAACTTGTCTCTGCAGCACTACATTAAACATGCTTTTACGGTAGAGAGACTGAAAGGGAGCCTCTCCCGAATAAAACACCATGTGACAGCCCACCCAGAGTTTGTCAAATGGCACTTTTAGTAGAATTTAATGGCGACAGCAGCATTGAGAGTTGGGGTTTGGTTCAAGGCTGAGAAAATGATGAGTGAAGCAAGAATTCCCATAGGTTTCTGAGGAAGGCAATGCACATGTCATGCTTGTGGCATGAACAAGCCTTGATAACACTGACCAACGGCCCGAATCTGAAAGCAAGTATGGAAGAAACCCAAATTTGCGAAGCTGGCAAAGGCCAAAAATCTGAATGTATCTAATGAATTGAAAGGATACATTTGCAGTTTCGTACATTGACATATCAGGTATTTACACTTTACTAAATTTAAAACTGATTGATTCTTTATGTTTTTTCATTGACTTTATAGTGCGAAAATTCAATATAATTAAATTTTCAACCCTTTGGTTGGTCTTCACTCTATACACTACATTGCGTCTTTGATGGACACCTTCTGAAAGTCAAAAATAAACTGCTGTCGCCTGCATTTAATCCCGTTAGTCTCTGTCCCGACTCATCCTGACCTCTACACAGTCATTAATTGACAATGAGGTTTAAAATGGTATTCCTTGTTCGGACCTTTCAATAAACAGTTCCGGAAAGTCGACACCTCAGCTATTATGCCGGTGTAAACGATAAGGCCACAGTAACAATGGGAGTGCTTTTCCAGCGTGTCACACACATACACACACACACACACACACAGACACACACACACACACAGGGACTCCATATTTCCATCGAGCTGACAGTGAATAAAAATACGATGTAGATTTGATATTTGCAAGGAAAGGTGCATCAAAGACAGCTGAGTAAAAAGTCAGCACCTGTGCGTTTTAAAGGCCCCTGTGGTTTCTCCTCACTGAGCGAGGGGGCAGTCCCGTTTGTTTCATCTTCACATTTGTTTCATCCACTTCTTTTGCTCTTCTTTGATCGACTACTTTCATTTACATGACTAAACAAGCACCTGACCTCATTTGTATTGGAGAATATGCCACTCAGTATTCAGTGTATTCCGGTTACTCTTTGAAAATTGATAATTCTGTGGAAACTTGTAGATGTAAGATGCATTTGAAAGATGTGAATCTTAATATATCTTTCATATTAAAAGTTTCTTCTTCTACTACTGCTACTTCATTTTTTTATTTTTTTTGACAGATCTAACTGCTTTGGAATTAATTAAGTAGCATTAATCGCTGTCGTCAAAATAATTATCAACCATATGTGTTTAAATAAATTTTTTAGTGGCTAGCGCCATCCCGCTGTAGCTTTAGAGTGAGGGGGTGATTTGACCCAGTCGAACTGGCTTTGACGTTCCTCTTCAAGCACGGTACTCACCGAGCGCTCTGTAGTGGAGTGGGGACTCTCCAAACATTGACTGGACGTTTTAGCCCGACTTATTTATTTATTTACCAAACTTTATAGAGCTGCTACTGCACTGTGTATCCTCATGAACTGTAAGGGCGTGATGCAGTCTAATGGAACTTAATGTAAGTGTGTTTAGACATGTTTCAGACAAGAAACCGCAGACTAGTTGTGCTTGCATATCTGTGCTCGAGCTTTCATTTCATAGAAAGGTCAGGAAATCTGGTTAAATCCATATAAGGGATTTTATCAAACCAGTACTGAGGTTTCTTATATCGTTTTCCACCCTGCAGAGGTTTGAGTCTTCATCACATCTTGAATAATTAATGTTCATGTCCAGCATCGCTTTCTGGATGTGTGCTCTGTGGCTAAGGTGAGAGTGCTAACGTTTAGCCTAGCTAAATCTAGGGCACCGGGCCTCTCATTAATATGGATTCGTCTGTGTGCCCTGTGCAATTTAATGATGACAGGCGATATGGCAGCAGAGATGCCGACTGACGTCAGGCACGGCTCACTGTCAGAGCCCTGTGCTGTCTGTGAAAGCCTCAGCGGTATTCTCTGCTTAACTGCGGTTTGTCTGCACGTCTCAGAGCGGAGAGAGGGAGTGATTAAACTCCGCACACGGCAGCTGAGATACACGCCATCCATCCTGCAACAGCACTCTGGGCCCCTGACGAATAGGTAGATTGATAGACAGATAGAAAACACACGCGAGGCACAGCGTTGAAAACTTATTCCAGTGCCCGGTCAAGGTCAAAGACTTGCTTCACTCTAAGCAATCTAGTGCAGGGAAGAATTAGTGAACGGGCCTACCCGGGCGCAGACCCGGGGTGTCGCGGGGTCCCTGGGACAGAGTTTCTGTTTGAGGTGACTGCTCACATCTCTCGTTGGAAAGTCAATGGACTACAGGAACAAAAAGAGACGCAAAATGACCAGAAAGAGAACCAAAATGACTGCGAAGAGACACGTTGTTTGTAGTCGTTTTGCGTCCCTTTCGGTCAGGGTGTCCATTGCCCCATAATCCATCCATGATCTAGCGTCCAATATTTTAGTATTTTCTGGCCTGTTACAACAAGATGATGACAGTTATAACAATGTCACGACGCATTTTAGTGCCTCCTAAAATCAACTAGAGCTGGAATGATCAACAGAAAATTAATTGGCAACTATTGATTAATTAAAAATTTTAAAATGCCAAGCCTTTTTTTTCTTTAATGACGTGACTACAATAATATGTAGTCTGCCCTTTGTAATTAAGTCTCTAGCATCAACTAAATTTAGTGTTTCGTTCTATTCTAAAAGTGTACACTGAATGCTTTAAATGGAAGAAGCAATTTATAGCTTCCTGTGGCTAGCTCAGTTAGCTTCAGTAAGCAGCACTGAAAGACTTTGCCAGGGTATGTACAAAGGCACCCGAGCCCCTGTGGGTGGAACGATAATGCGATGACAAAATGGGTCCCCATTCGGAGATTTGGGGAAACAACCACAAATATTATAAATGTGCTATGATGGTACTAGTCAGCACTTTTTTTCTGAGGATTGCATGGGAAGCCATCCGTACTACGCATTGTTAACATCGCTTTTCTATTTAGTGCATTTATGCAACGTTTCTTTCAAAAACATACAATCAGTGAACATCCTTCCTCTCTTACTACCCTGGGAAAATATATATTGCATTATAAGCCCCATGGTGTGCTTTGTCATTTTGAATGTGCAATGAAAAATGCCGCAGTTTTATTAACACTCTGCTACATATTTATTTATTCGTAACCTTTTCCGATATGCGCCGCACAATCTCTTTGGTACGATCACTGCAGGGGACTGATTCTTATCCTCGGTAAACATACACCACTGCATGTCGATTGCCTACTTAAGCTTTCCGTTTACAAGTGTGGGGAAATTAGTGTAATTACAAAAAAGAACAAATGTTTCACACATAAAGAGATATGATGAGAAATTTCCTGCCTAATACAAAATGTTTTTTGATGCAGCTAAAGATTTGTGTTTAAATGAAAAATTTTCCCAAGTCATAACAAATGGAATGTGAAGGATTTGTTTATATTTCTGATGCATCTGTAGATTATATGTTTTACCACGCAGAGTGACAAAGTCTGTGTGACATCTTAGACCCTTTTTTTTTTTTTTTTCCATACACCTCTGGCATCTCCCAAAGAAAGGCCCAAATTAAGGGTTATTATTGTTGCCTTGGCAACCTACTGGGTAATTTACTGTAATTTTCCGAGAGGGATTGCTATTGACGGCGGAGTCCATATCTAGATGCAGTATATCAAAAGAAAACACCTATAAAGTGAAATGCCTCTCGTCTCCATGCCGATTTTAACCTGAGTACGATCTGTTTCCAGTGTGACGCGTTGGCATGTAAGTGGTGCGTAATTTCTAATATAAACCTTGGAATTGTCTGAAAAGAAGAGGAATTAAGAAGAGGATCTTCTTAATTTGGAGATGATTTGTACATCTTTAATATGTACCCTGCTTAGTCATAACAGTGTAGATTAAACCCTCCTCACAAAATGTACATTCGCTCCATGCGCACGATTTTCACCTCCCACTAAGCTGCCTCAGAAAGATAAGCTGCTAAAGATTGACAGAAATGCTTTCAGCATCATTTTTCTCACTGTGAAATCTTACGATCAAAACATTTTCATCCTCTGCTGCTCCGCTGTGAAATTCCGCGTATCGGAGATGCCCCAGATTTTGGTACATTGTACAAGCTGAGCTATAAGTGCTGACTCACGCTGAGGTTTTTGCCCATTGTCCTCCTCTCTTTGTGGGTTTTTTTTTCTCTTGCAGCTGTGCAACGGTGGCTCGGTGACAGACCTGGCCAAAGGCTTGCTGAGGAGAGGAGACAGAATGGATGAAGCCATTATTGCCTACATCTTGCACGAGGCCCTCATGGTAAGTCTGGCCTTTTGAATGCGCGGGAGGGGACGCACTGGTGCACTATAGAGTTCAACAGAATAACCTCCCCCTGAATAAATGGCTTCAATAGAAAGAGTTTAAAACAGGGTAATTTTGCAGATAGGTGTTTGCCAGAAAAAGCTCTTAACCCCCCACCACCACCACAGGGCCTCCAACACCTGCACATCAACAAGACCATCCACCGTGACGTTAAAGGCAATAACATCCTGTTGACGACACAAGGAGGCATCAAACTCGTGGACTTTGGTATGTAATGTGTATGTAACAATAACGTCTTTTTTGTACGGTCCTCATCTAATCAGTGAAGATCATGTTATGGCTCTATTTAACAGAGGAGGGTCAAATCCATTACCTTCAGCCGCTTGCCAAATAAATTGTGCCACTAATTAGTTTCCTCGAGAGGCTGGAATACATTTACACAGCCCGACAAGGTGGCAGACGATTATGCTTTTCCATTACACCCTACCTTCTTCATTCTGCCGCAGACAGCAGAGGACATTGTTGCTATTCACCCCGTGTTTGCCCTGATTTGCTTTTGGGTTTTTTCTTAACCAAATGAGTTGTTCAGAGCAGCAGACAATAGCTCCTGGATTGAAGGCTCATAATAGGCAAAGTGATTCCATGCGATGACTCACCCCGGTTTTCTTTAGGGGCTTAAAAAACAGGTGCCCGTTTTCATTAAAATCCCCACTCAACGTGTGCTTAAGTTTGCATTTAGTCTGCCAATTGTGGGCTTCTCTTAAAAGCCTTTTCCTAACCATGAAGCACAAAAGTGCACAGCTCTTACAGGGGGAGGGGGGAGGGGGGAATTAATGGAATCACTTAATATGTGAATGTGATGTAGCTAATATGGAGCAGGGGCCACCCTGTGCCTCCGAAACAGCTTCTTCCTCCTCACAAGGCTGTCATCGAGATTCTCAGCGCTTTTTCATGGCACCAGTTTTTGAAAGAAGCTTCGAGGTCTTGACGGAAGAAGTAGTTAGAGATGCAATTCAAACTGTGCTCTCCAAAATATTTCATAAATTCTTAGTCTACATGTGGTGATAAGGGCTTCATCCTGGGGTTCTGATGTTCTTGAATTTCTTTAGAAATATGTAATATTTTTTGTGTTTTAATGGGCTTTTATGGCATCTACATTTTGCTTAATTGGCCCCTTTTCAGGTGCACATTTAAAATTGCTATATGCTTAGTATGTAGCATGAAACTGAATACATTGCTTTGAATATTAGGTCATATATAATTTATCAAATGTTCCAAAATTTGAAAAATTTTATCTTTTTTTGTATATTTGCTAAGAATTTCATAGAATGTTGTGTAAAATTTCAAGATACTCACAAGTATAGTATGTTCCTATTCAAGCCAAGTAAGGATACAAGTTAAGGTTAGACATTTTACAATTTTGAGCTTGTAGAGCATAATTGTGCTCAAACACATCATACAGCTCTGAGTAATTGAACATATTATGTGATAAATAAATTACGAAATATTTTTGAATTTTGAATCTACATCATAAAAGAAAAAGCAAATGAAGACAATTTTCACTATCATTAAAGTTTCGGCCTCGCTGTAAAAAGGATTCAAGGTGTTAGAGTAGATATTCCACAAATGAGACTATTCATTTCAAGTGATTAGAATCCAGCCATTGCAGACATCACCTGACGATTCTTGTTTACTACAGAACATCTTATCAAGTATCTGCTGTTTCTGCGGCTAAACTTGTGATGAATGTCCGAGATAGGAAGGGTACAGTATCTATGAAAAGAATTCACATAAGACACTGTAGGGGGGGAACAGAGAAGGTCTGGGCTCCCAGTTCAACATGTTGTATGCTAGGAGGCTCCTGAAAACCAGATAAGAAGTACTTATATTTAAAGTTGTAGCATTGTCACCAGAAAATCCTTATTGCACTAATTTTGAGACTTAAGATTAATCGCTGTAAAAGCAGCCCCAAAGAAGCATTAGCATCATCATGTGACTATAATACAATACAATTGCTTAGGGTTAGCGGTTGGTGCCGCGCCGCACCTTTTGTACTTTGTATCACTGTGAAACCACAGAAGGGACAAAACTCTAAGAATTTTTTTCCCCCTTCATGTGACAACCAAACCTTTATGTTTAGCCGCACTAGCGGCATGGCTCTGAGGATGCCGATGTCGGTCGGTCACTGGGTGTGGGTCCAGGCCGAAAAATCTCAACGGCGACTGGATCGATAGCCAAGGAATTTTCCACAGACGTTCATGCTCCCCAGATGATGAATTATACTGACTTTGGTGAGCCACTGGCTTTTCCTCTAGCACCACCATGACGATCACATTTTCCAACATTGGTTCGGGAATTCGCGTCTCCCTCAGAATGAATTGGTGATCCCTTAACTTTACATCTACCGCCATAATCAGGTCCAATTTTCAATTTGTCTAATATTAGTTACCAAACACCGGCGGAACTAGTGACACCTGCGAAACATGGACATGTTAACGTTGTCATTTTTGAGCATGTTAGCATGCTGACCTTAGCATTTCGCTCTGCATAATTATTGTGTCACAGGGCTGCTTGCATGGCTGCAGACTCTTAGTTTTGTTCAAGTTCTGATTTTCACTGTATGGAATTTTGAGAGAAAATAGTCAAATCAGGTACGCAACACATACAGTATGTGATTTGCATTTAATTCCACAAATCTGGATTTCTCAGGTTTCCATGACACTAAGCACACGTGGACTCATGTGTTGTGATCTGCCACTGAAGTCTCAGAAAGGTCAAAAAAAAAATGGCTGTAGCATTTTGCTTTTGCTGGTCTGCAAAACCGTAGACAGTTCAAATTTGTATCAGACATTGGTTATGACGTCATCAAAAAAGGGGGAAAAAATGGGATCAGCAGTTTAAAAATAAGTGCGACTTGTGTAGAACCTTGCGGTGACAAAGAAGGCGAAAAAAATGGGCCAACTCGTGCTTGCTTCGGCGCTACACGCAGGCAGTGCGTCACGCTGGGATTAATGGTTTTTCATGTGGAGGGGCGCATGCTACACTAAGCAGCTGAAGAGATAAAACCCCCGCAGTGACTCATCACCAGCAGAGAAACAAAATAGCAAAGAGATGGACCCAAAAAGAGCAGCGTAAGAATGAGAGGAGCTGTTCGTTCGTGGGTCTCTCATGAATATTCTAATTGACAGCGTTATCTCTGTGATGATTATTAAGTGTGGCCCACTAGGCTCCACTCAGGGCTAATGTAGTGGAAAGAGAGGGTCTGTGAGGGCTTTAATGGGGGGCTCTTTATATTTCTGTACCCTCATACACTGATATAGCTCACATATACATTATAGCAGACGTCTGTGTGTGTGTGTGTGTGTGTTTGATCAGATCCTTGCGGGTTTCTTTCGGTAGTTTGGTTTCATGTTTCTTTGCGTATGCGCCCGCATCCATGTAAAATTAGGGGTTTGTTCTCAGTAATGTGGGTTGATGTGTTACTGCCGGGTGGTTTTGTGCCTTGGCGACGGCATGTGAGCGGCCCCTGTGTGCGTGTCAGCCTTATGCATATATCCCCGCCTGCACATGATTCTAATCCCTTCTGATGTTTGCCACGGAACGGTTTTCCTCTGCATCGCTCATCCTGGCGTTTCTCTCCACCCCTGGCTTTCACCCACCAGCGACGACAGAAAGTCAGTGTGTTACTGTACCGTACCTACAGTAGTGAAGTCGTCAGGAAAACAGGCGCACAGTATGAGCCTTTATAGGAAACAGTTGCTGACGCTGTTAGAAATGCATTCGTGTTGTATAAATGTTTTCACTTTTTCGTGTTTCTGCAGACGGACTGTGTAGACGTCGGCCCACCTTTCATGTTTTGAACAGATTTTCACACATTTCAACATCCGGGTATTTTCTTTGTTACAGTTTTCAAAATCACGTCTTAATTTCCTCCAAGCTCTTATGCTGCACGTCTGACTACTTAAACACGTTCTGCGGAGTTACATTTTCCACAAGCTGTACAATCCAGATTGATAAAAACATAATGTGCACTCCGTAGCAGCAGGTCGTGCATCAGTCGATCACCTTTTCTTTGTTGATGGCTGCTTTTGTCTTGAGGCTCTGCTTTTGTCCTGGCCGGCTGCTTCAGCTGAGCAAGCCCTGGGATACATCACACCGTAGCGTAACACTGATTGGTCTGGACTGGACTGAAGTCACGGTTGTGGGTCAGCATGTTCCTTGTCAGGCTTTTTACCGCGCATTAACACACACACACACACAGCCTCTCTCTCTCTCTGCAGTCCCATTTCTGCTGAATTCATCTACCTCCGACTTGACTGTCGTAACATGACTTTGCCGTATTGTTGTACAGGCAGATAAAGCTGACGTAAGCTAATAAATCACGTGATATGTTGCTCAGAGAGAGGGTGGAATATCGTCTCCAGCTGCCACAGCCTGTTAACAGTTGAATTTTATTCAAATTTTGTTCTTGAAACAAGATTTGAGCTGCAGTCACATAAGAATTTGTAATTCAAAGCAATTTATCATTTGGAGGAAAGAAAAAAAAAAAGCACAGCAGCTTGATGTTACTTTGTGCATGTGAGCGTGTTCATGTGTGTGTTTTGTTTTTTTGTCTACTTGTCTACTTGTCGCTATAGTGACAGCTCCATCATTGCCCATACGAGAAAGCTCTGAGATCCATTCAGCCCCATATCAGTTGAGCAGCACCCTGTTGTTTACTGTTTCCCTTTCACAGATCGCCACTTTTTCCGGCCAGTCCGATCTTTGAGAATGTCAAGGAAGTGATTGAGGTAGTGCAAATGGTCTCCACTGAGTCCTGAGAGGCTAAAAATGGCTGAAGTGTGTATTCTCGTCCCTGCAGGTGTTTCAGCTCAGCTGACAAATACCCGTCTGAGGAGGAACACCTCTGTCGGAACTCCCTTCTGGATGGCTCCTGAGGTACAGTAAAACCAGCCTGTAAACGCTCCTGCAGCCTGTTCCCTTTCCACTACATTAGCCCGGAGCAGATCCCAGTGGGTACCAGTTAATAATAAGACATATAAGAGAGAACACTGTCATATACAATGTTTGTGGAAAAAATGGAATGGGCAGCCTCCATTGTTCATCTCCCATCTAATCATTGCTCTCTGAACCAGCAGTACACATACCCTCTGAAATAGTACACATCAAGAAGTGATTAGGTATACCAGTGCATAGTCATATCCCCTTATCCTTTACTTTTTATGGTAGGTCAATGTAACATTTTCCTGTGTTGTACAAGGGACAATTTAAAGTGAGGTGGTCTCTTAGCTTGAGGTTCTTGCTCTTGAATCACCTGACTGGAGTTTATTTATTTTGAAAGTCTGTTTCTGTATGGGAGTGTCGTCCCACTTCAGTTATACAGAAGGGAAGCAGTTGTCGTTTTTGATTGTGTCGCTTCATTTCTCTGGCTTTTCAGATTGAAGGATTTACATCTGGCCACTGGGTTGGTTAAACAATGTTTTAAAACATTTCATCGACTTACAATGAGTGAAAGGAGCACACAGAAATTAAGCCCCATTCTAAATCGACTCTTTTTGAGTTATGTTTTGTTATTATTTTATATCACAAGCATCTGTTGATTCTATAAAGTCGTGGTAAAGAGGATAAGTTTAGATACTAAAATTATTAAAAAATGGGACACACCCATAAAAAAAGAAAAAAAAGACACACTACCAGAAAAGCAAATTGTCTACACTTAGGAATACAACTTAACTTGCATAGAATCTTGACCATGTAGTGAAACGATTAAAATGTGAATAAAGTTCAAGAACCCCCTCCGCGGCAACAGCATTTAATTTGAACGTTGGGAAAAAGTGTTCAGCAAGAGCAGAGGCATGTTTGGGTGATAAAGCAGACACATTTCATTTATATTTCATTAAACTGAACCCACAACACCCCAGGAAATCCTCAACACGTAGAGGCCGCCCCATGGTCGCCCATCACTTAACCTCCACACTGATTAAGATTGGATTAGATGAACCATTAGCAGCCACTGTTGGGATAATGGGTAGCCTTATACTCTTCTGCCGCTACACTTTGTAACCACTGCAGCTAGGCTAGTTTGAAATGTATTGCCCCCCCAGAGTAGATGTTGGCCCCCGATTTGCCGTCTCCGTAGATTGACCTTGCATATTCACTTGTCAAATCAAAATGGACATTCGTGTGAGATGTCCATCAACTAAGTTGTAAGAAGGGACGTAGCTTGGGTGGACTCTAGACTGGAAAGTCTTTGGTTGCAAGGCTTTTTGATGTCGGGAGTGAGATTTGTAAAGAAAGATCTACAGTATTGTTATTACAAGAAAAAAAGATTTTCACTGACTTTTTTGAGACATTCTTCATTAATACGGACGTTGTGGCCCAGATAATATACAGCCGTAATTTAATGCAGAAAAGGTCTCACCATCTGTCTAAAGGAGATTTGGTTATGTAACTTTGAGGTGTGGGGTAAGTTGTGTTGTATGGTCGTCATACGTTTTGGATTAGCTTTATTTTTTTACAAGAGCTGTATGCAGTGGTCACACATTGATGATTTCAGGCTCTGAAAGTATATAGATTTTTCTCTTTGGCGCAAATATTCTGATAAAATTCAGTGTTACTTTTCTTTTTGCAAAATAGTCATGATGAGGACTGATTTAACATTTTTTTGTGCACCATACATTTGTTGTGCAGAGGTATTACAGAATATTGAAGGATTTTTCCATCTGGGAGTCTTTGTGTTTGTGTACACTTGTGTTTTACGTTGTTTTATTGGTAGTCTGGTAATGATTTCTTTGCTTGTCTTGTCTATGTAACTGAGTACAAGCCTGCGGAGAACTGGTAATACAAATTATATTGATTTCAGACAATTGACAATAATGGTGAATGTGTGCGTTGTGTGTGTGTGGTTACATGTGCACATGCCACCCACTCAGAGATGAGTTATGTTGTTGACTGGGTATCATGGTGCCCTGAGGACACTGATGACAGACTGTTGTTGCCTGTTTGTGTGTTTGCCGTATTGCCCGCAGCACATGGTGTGTGGACTCCAATCTTAGCTGAGCTCTGTTTTAATTGGAGTCTCTGATATTGGACAACTCCACAACAATTTTCTCTGTTACACGTTTGTTTATTTTATGGCGTGTGCGCGCAAATGCTGACAAAATAACAAAATCCAATAACAATAGATGAATATTGACTCCCTCACGGGGAATTAGTCCTCATTCCATACAAATCCACAAGTATGCACTGTATAAGAGGATATCATGCCTTTCATCTCGAGTTCTTTTCTTTGTTGGTTTAGCACTAAAGGAAATAGAGATTTTCATAACACTGTATGCTCCAAAACAAAGGTTTAATAACGTTTGGATCTGATAATTGGTGAAACCATTGAGGGCAAATGGATTAATGAATGTTGTAACTCCCAAGATAATTCACTGAGATGTTGGTTGATGGCCAGCTATGGCTTTTTGAAATTGTTTTTGTTGGGACTATGACAGAGTTGAGGATTCAGTTCTGTGGCTATTCTGGAGTATTTTGTCTCTTTATATATTGCTTTGAGAACTATAAACACATACAATTTTTTTTTTTTTTTTTTTTAGCTGAATAACACTCACTGGCATTACTTTACCATTAACAGAACTGTAATTGACATCTTACCCATTGAGACTCATCGGTGTAGCTGTCTTTGTGGTTTTCTCTTTCAGTTACTTGGCAAAGTTACTTTCTTACCTTCGGTGTTCTATCAATTTGTGCTCCAGGTAATAGCATGTGAGCAGCAGCTGGACTCAACCTACGATGCTCGTTGTGATGTTTGGTCCCTGGGCATCACCGCCATAGAGCTGGGAGATGGAGACCCACCCCTCTCTGACCTCCACCCGATGAGAGCCCTTTTCAAAATACCCAGGTGAGCCACCATCACACCTACAACAACAATCTACATCATCATTACAGGGCTGTGAGTTTGACTCAAGCACTGTTGGTGATCTTTAATTAATGACGCTTTCAAAGTAAAGAAACAACAGCGTCTTTATCCCAACAAGTCTTCCAACCAGAACGACCACATAGGTTTGTCCCCACCGTCTAAGACAACCCATAGGAGCGTCTCATGAAATAGTGCCCCTACGGCGTCACCAGACGTACCAGACCTTTGTTGTCATGCTTACAATAATAAACGTGCAGTTAAGCTTAAGGAATGGTCACGGGTTGGTTAGGTTTAGGGACAAAAACAACTTGGTTAGGCTTAGGGAAAGATTGTGGTTACGTCTTCATGGTTACAATAATAAACATGCAGTTAAGGTTTCGGAATGGTCATAGTCAAAAGAAACAATGATGACTATTGGTTTCAAACTGGAAACAAATAGTGGTCTCCAGTGCCAATAGGACAAAGTCCTGTGTTTTGTTGACCACCCTGACCTCCTCCCTATGTGGACTTAATACAACGTCACCTTTTTTGAATGCAGTGAATGTATTCAATAGTTGCAAATTGTATGGAATAATAAAACAACACCCACCATTTTCATCTATTGGTTAAATTCAAGAAATTCCACAAAATGTTTAATATTTTCAAGTTTATTTATATTTCAGTCATTCCACACTCTCCTCACATTTGAAAAGCTAGAGCCAGTGAAATGGGGGTTGTTTTTTTTCGCGATAAATGGCTTAAAACATTATCACATTATCATTTTTTTGTTGATTCATGTCATTCATCAATTAATCATTTCAGCTGATACTGTTTTGTAAAGGCCTGCAAAAAGACAGCGCTTTAAAGATACAACTTGTGCAACTTTTTTCAGCAGCAGAGGTAAAAGTTGATGTTTTATTCCCCACATTGATGTAAACCATCAGGCAGCAGTGGGTGGGTGTTTTCATAACATCCCTCCTCTAGAGGCAGGGAGGAATGTAAAGACAGGGTAATGCATAGTGCTTGGACTGCAATCCAGGAAGTCCATCTCTCCTGCTCCCCAGCGCAGTGATTTGTTTCTCTATACAGAATGTCACCAGACAAAGTACAGTCTTTTCATTTCAAAAGGCTTTTTTTTTTTTTTTTTTTGCTCGCAGGGGCTTATCTATAAACCACTTCCCTCCTGGCACCGATCCCGTTATGTCCTGTGGGAGAGGTTGAGAGCACAGGACACCCTTTTTTCCTCTGCGCATATTGTGGGCTAAAGGTGAAATGTAATTGTTTATCGTCTCCTGACTTCAGTGCGAGAGCTGCATGAGCGCTTACCGTCACTGTCATCTTAACGACACAGCATTTGTCCATCACTGACCCGGTGTGCACCTTATACACACACACACACACACACACAGCTCCTGTCTCACAGCTGTCCTGTGTGTTTGCTCTTGGGGTCGTGCTCCAGAGGAGCCATCACACAGCTTTCTTCGAATCTATGTGACTGCTGCACCCAGAGCTTCAGGCTCTCTGTTCACACTCCTCACTTCCCTCATCTCTCTACTCTGGATTCATCCGTCAAGCAGTCTAGGAAAGAGCCATGCCGAAGGCATCGATTGAACCGCACCTTGTCTTATTTAATTTAGGCTGGCCAAATACAAAAAGAAGATCGTGAGGGAAAAATCCTCATTTTGATGTGGTTTACCCCTCAGTGCTGTGTTGTTTACAGTTCAGACTGTAGCTGGAATCTTACCACACAGTATACAGGGGCTATGCTCAATACAACACCATATACGGCAATACAGTACAGTATGATACAATCCCATACAATGTTCCTGCAGCAAATACTACGCTTCTAATGGTTGATAGTCATTTTTTTGTCTTAAATGTAGTAGCAGGCACGAGTACCAGGTGTACCTTGTCCTGCTCCCCCCGCTGTGTATATTCAGAGCAAATTGTTAGATCAAAAAAATCAAAGTAGTTTGTTTTACCTACAGAAACAGGTTCTCTGTTTTGCCTTCGTTGTGTTGTTACGTGTTTAAAATAAATGAGCTAGAGATGGTTATAATCCAACACGAAAAAAACACCACGTTTGAGCTGAATCGCCATCTCACTGATTTGGTCTAGAGGGAACTGAGATGAGTTTAAACACGTAAACCTAAACCCAAACAGAGACAGACACGGCAAGACAAAAAGTGAAAAGTGAATATACATAGTACAAGTCAGATGTTCCCTTTCTTTGTCTGTCTTTCCTTTTTAACCTGTATTTAAGTAGAAAAACAGAAACAGAGAACGGCGGGGAGGGACTGGGATGACAGTGTATGTGAAGAAGTCAAATCCCGGCTCTGAGCGTCACACTCTGCAGCAGGTTGAAGATTTAAAGTGCTCTCCTAATTATGCACACGTGTAAAGGACTGAGCTCTTATCCTTCATTGTGTACAACAGAGAAGCTTTGCATTTGACTCGCATAGTGTAGAAAGTGAATTCGTCATAGGACTAAATTTACTTCGGGTATAAACAGGATATTATCATTAAAATATGTCCTAATATTTGCATCTAATGAATTAAAAACTCAAAAGCTTAATAAAGGTGGTATAATTTAAGTCGCTCGTGTGTGTCTCTCTGCCTCCACAGGCTCCTGTTTGTCTTCCAGATAAGAGAAAACACTTTGATAGTCACAGTAGCTGTCTGATGCATTTGCTCTCTATATTGGTTGTGTTGTGTGATAAAAAGGAGATGTATGGCTTCTCATTAGACCAATTTATTGCTGCCAGAGCCAGTGCGAAATAGGTTCCTGGTGCATTAGCAGGCGGCATTGACTTTCCCACCACTTGGCAGGAACCCTCTTGTAAAAAGGGTACTTAAAGCAGAACCTGGAATTATAGCAAATTAGCTCAGTTGTTCCCTGGCTGTTGCTGTTGACCCCTCAACGTCTGTCGGTCTGAATAGGATTTTCAAAAGGAGAAACCTTAAGCTTATAAGATTCGGTTGCATATTTGATTTTCAGTGTTACTGGCTATTGCTTTTCTGTCATAAAAAAATCGGCTGTCTCAAACCCACCCAGCTGCACAGGGGGAACTGTCATTTGTTGTCGCCTCATGCCATCGCAGAAGCGTCTCTGGATGCGTTTCGACGAGGAATCCAGTGTTAAGATTTCACGTCATTGTTCCACTCTGCGCCTCGGCCTTTTGTTCTCTGCGGCAGCCACGTTAAAACCCCGTCTCATCTTATCGTTCCATTTATCTCTTCCATTCCTCCCTTTCAACAGAAATCCTCCGCCCACCCTCCACCAGCCGGAGCTCTGGTCAGACGACTTTAACGACTTCATCGGCAAGTGAGTGTGGGGATGCTAGTGTGTTTGTTGAAAACATTTCCACTGATAGTACATAACCAGATGCTTTGAATATAAATCCAAGGAAATTCCTTGCACTCTACCTTTTCTTCTTCCTCCCCACAGATGTCTGATTAAGGACTTTGAGCTGAGACCGAATGTGCTAGACCTGCTCCAGCATGTGTTCATCAAACAGATTGTTGGCAGAGAGAAAATACTGCAGAAACAACTGATCGAACTCATCGATCTCAACCAACAAATGGGAGTCATTGAAAAAACAAGGTACTTTCCCATTTGCATGCGTGTTTGTTTTTCCAAATATCTCACATTTCCACATATACGTGTTTGCGACATGGTAGAGGTCGTGCTATTTGGCTAGCAGCACAAGCAGAATGCTCACTCGCCATAAAGTGTTTGATAGCCAAAAAACTTAAGAGTCTGCAAACCTCCCTGTCAGTGGGTTGTTTTTTTTTTTCTGCTAGGACGCAGCTTAACTTTTGCAGGCAGTATAATCCCAAATGACCCCCCTTGCTGGAGGTTTTACAAGCCCCGTCAGCCGCACACGAACGGCCGCTCAATCCCGCTCCAGCTTCACATGAGTACAAATGTTGGCCCAGAAGGTGTTTCACCGGTGCAGTTATGAAATGTTAATCCCGTTTTTGTCGTTTAAGCCATCACGGAAAGACAGACAGAAGCACAGACAGTAATGACAGGTAACACATGCATATATGACCTTTATGCCACAGTAGGAGTAGATGATAACTGGCTTTTCTTTAGTGCCACGCTTGTCTCAGTCAGAGTTCTTGTTGTAGTTGTGATGGCTCATGTATTTGCAGTCAGCTACATGGGCTGATTTTAGACTGTTTGCGTGCTGCAACCCTGCCACTGTTAACATTGTTGTCTGTCTTCTGAGTCATGTTGTTGTCACTATTTCCTGTGTTCTCTGTATCTTGTCCTCATGTAATGTCCTACCATTCTGAGGCCAGGACCTGCGCTGCAAACCGACTACAGCAGTTGATGAGCGCCGAACCTCAACGGCCTTCATCCTTAGCTTTCAGACAAATGGGGTTTTAACAGAGATTAATGGCAATCGCGACGGGAAATTACCAGCACCATCAACTAAATGACGATACATTTATTTTGGATGTGGCTGGTGATCAGATGTGATCATACACTCTGACATCGCATACTGTGAGGATACAGTAGAATGTAATGAGTTATTCTTAGTGTGCTATCGCACAGCTCAAGCGCAAACCTGGTGCAGTCATTTTAAAAGCGCCACTAAATTTGCTGCCAGTGGCATTTTGATACGTTTCGTTAACTCCCGACTTCTTTTAGCTAGTATAAAAAAATGATTTATAACAGTAAACGGTGCAGATATTAGCCATAATGTGCAGAAGACATGTCTTTGGGAGTAAATATTTAAGATGATGGAGGCCTCCTGGCACAATTTACCCTAAGATGTACAGTTTCACGCAAAAATAAAACACCCAACTCAAGGTTGCCTTCTTGATGACCCAGTCTGTTGTAGAATTGTCAAGCAGAAAAGAGAGCTGGTAGTAGCTGTGAAGAGGCCAGTAAAACCAGGGCTGAAGGGTTTCCCCTGAAGTCAGATACACTTAATGTTTATTAAGATGTGGTTTAAGTTTATTTGTGCACCTGGCGGAACCACCATTAAGCCGGTCTCACACGGGGCAAAGAGAGGATGGAGGGCTGAGTGAACTGCATACTGATGGTCCTTTTTTGTCCACCATTTAGTTTATAGAGTATTATATTTACATTAAGATCTTTATCTAGTTAAAGGTTTGATTATATTTACATTATTTAGGGTTTGTTTAAAGTCAAGAGATGTATTTCTTTGGCCCAGGAAATAACATTGGCACCACCACCGTATGTGCTCACAATGTACTGAATTTGAATCTAGAATCTACTGATATTGTCATGTACAGTATATACATAACAAACAGTTGCTTAGTAAGAGACTTGGCCGTGCGTCCTGTCAACTCCAGGCATGAACGCATCCACACTAAAAAAGGAAGCCACATGAAGACACAGACTGACCCGGATGAGGTGGATGACCTTGCAACCCTGGAGGTGCTAGATGAGGTAAGAAAGTCAAAAACCCAGCTTTGGCCTTTCTAAGGGAACAGATGATGATTGACATGAATCTAAATCTCAATAAGAGACAACAACAACAGCAACATAACTGGTCATGAGGAAGAGAACCATTGTCAAAGTAGGTACAAAAATGCTGGAAACAGTACAATCAATTGTCAGATTAAACTCTAAATGTATTTCATGACAAAAGATATGAAAAACAGGGCTTTGAAAGACTGCACATAATATGATATTATATATAATAAAATCAGTTATTTTGAGATTGAGAGGTTATTCTCAATTTTTGAAATAGCAGCTGTCAAAATAATCTCACCACTGAGTCCTTTTTTTTTTTTTTTAGCTTTTTCTCTGGAGCTTTTGACTATATCACATTATCTTCCTCAGCAGATGGAGTTTCAAAGCTGAGGTTCAGTTTTATTTTCAACCCTGGAAACAGAATGTATAAAAAAACCACAGCACAGAAAACTGAAAGTTTGAACAAAACATATTGTGATACTATCAAATGCTCCAGAATAGCTACTAAATGGACCTTGTGGTTTGACAACTATTTATTTGTTTTAAATATACCATATATATATATATATATATATATATAGTGATTTGTTTTGTCCTCCACTGCTAACTAGAACATTTAGGATAATTTTTCCCAGTCAACCATGTTGGTCTGTCGAACAACCGCAGTGAGAAATGCACAATAGCATCTTTTGCACAAATAACATTAAGAGCAACTTATCAAATGGCAACGTTGCACTGATGTATTGGATGAAACAAGCAGCCTAAGTTGCCAGCGGATATTTCCAGCCCATCATTCAAGATTAGCAGCTCTGCTTTTATGAGGGAGGCCGTGCCGCCCTGCTGTTGTTGATGTACCTGTCCCGGCAGCAGTATGAGGACGGGAGAATTAATCACCATATGACATAAAGATGACACATTGACGTAACTCGCGTCACAGGCCTTGACTTGGGGCAGGACACAAGCTAAAAGGACTGCTTGGTTGTAATAATGATTTTTATGCAGTTATCTCTTATAGTAAGACAACGATCTGGATAGTAATTTGTACAGGAAAAACGTGACAAACCTGAAAACTGAATCAGGCTTGTTGCTCTTCTCAGAACACGGTCACCGAGCAGCTCCAGAGTCGCTATGGAAGAGATCAGATTTACACATATGTGGGAGACATCCTCATTGCAGTCAATCCTTTCCATAAGATGGAGATATACACTCCTCAGGTTTGTGGATATTATCTTTTATGCGTGTTTGCTTTTTTTTCTTTTCTTTATTTTAAACGCACGTGTGCTTGCACATTTGGTCAGTAATGCACTGAATGTAGCCCAGCATATCTCATTAGTGCCTCTGCGGTTCCTCAGTCTGCTGCATCCCATTTAGCCTCACCTTCACACACACACACACACACACACACACACACACACACACACACACACACACACACACACACACACACACACACAAACACGCACACAGCCCCTGCTTCTCTGCCTCCTCCATACCCCACTGATTGTATTTTCCTCTCAATCATCATGATTTTCTCTGCCTCAAGTTTGTAGCTATTTTTCATTCCTCTCTGCCCAGAACAAAACTATAATGTATTGTAGGGGATTTTGTATAGAGGGAAAATTTTGTGTGTGTGTGTCTACTTTATGGTGTCCGTGGCAGTTGTGTGCATGTTTTAAATACGACTTTTCCGCTACTGTCAACCCCCCCTCTCCTTATAGTACACTAAGATGTACATAGGAGCAAAGCGTACAGCTAACCTGCCACACATCTTTGCTGTGGCTGACATCGCCTACCAGTCCATGGTGTCATACAACGCAGACCAGGTAAATTTTGTGCTCAGTACTAACACACAAGTAATATATTGTCACTTCTAGAGTGTCCTGGGGGCAGGAAGTTACTGTTACCTCAACTTGATTTGGTGCCGTCTGTTGAAAGAAGAGGCAATCAGATTCGGATTACCCCGCTGTCTCCACTTATGGAGTCTAACGTCCCTTTATAGTCACATTTTGTCATCATTATCATTACTCGTTTTATAGTAATCTCTGTGACTTCCCATGTGCAGTGTGTTGTTATCAGTGGAGAAAGTGGAGCAGGGAAAACAGAGAGCGCTCATCTGTTAGTGCAGCAGCTGACTGTTCTTGGGAAGGTGAGTTATAATGGTCCACAAACACAACATTTCATTAACACGTCCTTCCCATTATTATTTACTCCTCATTTTGATCCCCATTGGCTTTCACATATATTTCCTGAGGCACAAATAATGTCCATTATTCAAAAAGCTATTTAAAATCAAATATCAAACCAAACCAAATATAAACATCAGAAAGTAAGTGAAGTGTTGGAAATAGAAGGGTAAACAATAAAAAACTGTTTACTGTTAGAAAATCCCAAAAAATATTTATGAATGACAAGAAATCAGAAATCCCTGTTTTAAACTGTGCAGCAGCTGCTTCCTGTCCAGCAACCTGTGCGCCTCCTAATGCACTCTCAGGGAATTTTAGAAAAAACCTGTGATCAGTTGACCTAAAGCTCCAGCTGGGCACCAGTCATGGTTTGCAACTTGACTGAAAAGAAAGTTCCATTGCAATGCGATTTTTTTATAAGCGGAATAGTGAAATAAGCAATGGCGGTGCCACTTTTGGTGGGAATAGCATGAATTGAAAGGCACACGGCAGAAATTCATGCCTCATTTCTTGACAAATGAGTTATTACTTCCACCGAATTGATCTCCCACTTTCTAAGCTGGAATAACGTTTTATTTAGGCCAATAACCGGACGCTCCAGGAGAAGATCCTGCTGGTCAACAGCCTGGTGGAGGCTTTTGGAAACGCCTGCACGGTCATCAATGACAACTCCAGCCGCTTTGGCAAGTACCTGGAGATGAAGTTCACCTGCGGGGGAACAGTGGTGGGAGCGCAGATATCTGAGTATCTGCTGGAGAAATCCAGAGTCATCCACCAGGCCATGTAAATATCACTTCCTTCTTTTTGTTTTTGTCTTTTTCTGCCTTGGCCTTCATATCCCAGTGACATTCATCGAAATTTAAATCACGTCTCTTGTTGTTTTCTGAAAGAACATTGCTCCGAAGGTTATTTTCCTCTTGCTGCCCAGGGATCGGTGCGTAATGGACTCTGTCTCTCTTCCTTTCATTGCCTCCTCCCCATCTCAAACTAGTGGCATTTGCCTTCAACCTGCACTTCAGTCCATCTCTTCTCCTTATCATGTGTCCGGGGAGCGGACCGGGTCAAGTGGGGGAGCTAGCTTATTTCCTGCTTGATCAAAGATTGCGGTCTTGCAAGTGCCCTTAGTGGAACTTCAAAGGCAGACTTAAGTAGTCCAGTAGAAAGCAGACACACAGGTCAGAGAGGGTTATGATTTGGCTGCAAGCTTTGTGTAGAGCTACACCTTTCTTTGGCCTGTTAGATACGAATTGTCGGGGAGAGCAAATAAATTGGATCCACATTTATTCAAGAATTATGCTTCAAAGATAAGATCATAATTCATTGTCTCTGGGATGTTATGTTTTCGGACATTCAGCATTAATACCCATAAAAAAATACTTTCTACATTTTAATGGCATTTGGTGAAAAGTTAGCCGATCCAAGATTATCGGGTCGCTATCATCGACATCCGTTCTGTTAATTTCTCAGACTGAAAAAAAAAAAACAGAGGTACAGAGGACATTACAGCCTGTAACTGTTTTTACTGGCTCAGTACTCCAGCCCCTAAACTGACAAAATGCGGCCAAAGCTTCTTAGACAAATCAAAAATATGAGTCATATTTCATGAAATGTGAATATGAAAACATCCAGAAAGAATATTGTTAGTTAAATAAGTAAAATGAAGTGTAAAAAGAATAGATTTACTTAAAAAAAAGCAGAAAGGCTCTTTTTTCCCTTTTACCACCAAATCGATTGAAAATATAAATCAAGACTTAATTTATCTTAATAGCTTAATCTAACTTTTGACAAAAATACACGGGCCACTGCATGCAGTATCAATCATCCGTATACTGTACTGCGCACAGCCGTAGTATCACTGTATACGCTCTTAAATTTATTGCATTTAATCACATTTCTGACTGGTCTGATAACTATTTACTACATTTTGTCAGTTCTGGGGCTCAACAGAGTACTGCCGGTAAACTAACAACAAATTAGGAGAATTACTCAGCCTCGTCTGTGTGCTTTTCTTCTTCCTTATCGCTTGTCTCATATTAGCAGCACAGGAGAGACGTTCGTTAAATGAGTACCGTGCGACCAAAATCACATTATATATGTTCTATGCTTTTAAGACCTGACTTTCCGAGCCCCGTCTTTGTGTGTTTCGACAGGGGGGAGAGGAACTTCCACATCTTCTACTACATTTATGCTGGCCTGGCTGACAGGAAGAAACTAGCCCACTACAAGCTCTCCGACAGCAAAACACCTAAGTTGGTTTGACGTTTCTTAGCCCTCCCCTCAAACACTGTCCTTTCCCACTCACACTGCCGACTCCCCACTTCCTGACGCCCGAGTCCCGATCTTTATGTTTCCTCTTTGTACTGCAGGTACCTGTGTAACGAGCACATTAAATTAGGGCCTGACATAGTGAGCAACACCTTCTACAAGGAGCAGTTTGATGCAGTGGAGCAGTGTTTCAAAGTGATTGGATTCACTCTGGAGGTACAAACTAATGCATTAATTATTGGGCCAAAAGCTGAAAGTGGCCTGACCACAATGATAGCATAAAGCTTGACCCCAACACTCATACGGACGTGCTCTCACACTCATGTATAATGTATGAAAGTCAGTGTATAACTAAAAGAGCTGCTCACAAGTATGCTAATCAGCGAGTTCCAAAAAATATACACAAAATAATCTTTAAAAGTAGTGTACAGGCAGTTTCTAAAGGTACGCTGTGTGGCTTGTGACGGAGAATGAAGCCACATGCACATGTAGGCAGTCAGCTGTTGGCATTGTGAGGGCTAATGAGGCCCAAAGAGCTGATTGCCTCTGGGATCTGCATGTCAATAGCAGTTATCCTGTAATCACTTGGCACTGCTGGAGGAACAGCCTCCTTTTCTACAGCACCTCTTGTCTCGGATGAAGTCACAGAATGTGTAGGAGGATTATCTTTGAGACACTTATTTCTATTTTGACACAGTTTTGAGACACAAACTGCCACATAATAAGAGTTTGGTTTTTTTTTTTTTTCCTTGCGCGTGTCAGACTAATTGAGCAAACAGACGCGCTATTCCCAAGAGCTGAATGAAGACTTTAATTGTTATTTACTTTTTATCCAAATCTAACTGTATTTTCTTGACGTCTTTGCTGCTCAGTGATCACATTGTGACGTTTTTAGCCTCCATTTTTGCCAATGGAATTAGGGCTTCTTAATTTGGCGCTCTATTTTTTTGCCCATTCAGCTATCGAGGCTAACACTGCTCGTGGTAACTCTCGAGTCTTTGTGGCCAGCAAAAAAAAAACATTACATCCTGTGCACAGAAAGGACATTTGATAGGCCAATTTAAATGTAATTTAATGCTATGTTACAGTGCTTGAAATGAAATTTGAAAAAAAAGAAAAAGAAAAAAAAAAGAAAAAGTCCTCTAATTTATCAACTTTCATAGCTCCAGCATTCAACAACTGAGAACACAAATCGTGTACCAAAGTAAGTAATCTAAGGTTACAGTGACTCATTTGAGATGCTAATAATAATTATCAAAAACTGTACCATCAATCCCTAACTATCTATGGACAAGATGATTTTATGAGGTGAAAGAAAGAAATTCAAGCTCTGAACAAGAGCACATACTGTACCTTACGCATCTGAACATTTTCGCCTGCTCTCAGGCCTTGCATGACACGGCACCTACAAGACTTCATCACGACTATTTATATTCATTAGAAAGTGGCAGCTACTGATTAGTAAGTCTGAGTTCTCAGAAATGCAACACGGAGGTAACTCCAGCGCGGCTGTGCTACATAAGGCAATAATGATGATAAATAGAGAAACTTTTTCAAATTCTTTCAAATCCCTATACAGCTGGGTCAGTGTATAAGACATGCCTGATGTTGTGGTTTTTGCTGTCAGTTTTCTACATACTGTCGCATTTCTGCAGGAGCTGGGCAGTGTTTACAGCACTCTGGCTGCCATCCTCAACTCCGGAGATATCGAGTTCTCTCCGGTTGCCTCGGAGCATCAAACAGACAAGAGCAACATCTCCAACATTTCCGTCCTAGAGAACGGTGAGAGAGAGGGGGGCATGGCTCCACTTCAGTCTATGACGACGTTAAACCAAGATGACCTCTTGTACACCCCCACTTCCTCCCTCTTCTGCTCCTCTACATTAATTGTGCAGAGAGCTCCAGGTGGAGTGGAGCTAAATATAGGAAACTGTTGCTCTGAAAGAAGTTATCCGTCAGTACAAACAGGCCACTGCAGAATTACAGAGACACCGTTACCAAACCAACATACATCTGCAATGGTTAGAGTTCACAGAACACAATTATTCTTACAGCATTATATTTTTTAAATTTAAACATTTGTTTAAACGTGGGTTTTCTCCGTCACTTATTGTATTGTGAAGCGTGAACATCATCCTCATTTCTGAACCTGAATGAGGGCAGTTAAACTTTGCAAACCGTTGCACGTATTACTTGCACTCGTTCTATTTACGAAACGTTAACTTTCATCCCATCCCTTATCTCATGTCCCCTCAGTGGCCTCACTGCTGTTTATCCGCTCAGACGAGCTCCAGGAAGCCCTGACCTCCCACTGTGTTGTGGCCCGGGGCGAGACGATCGTCAGGCCCAACACGGTGGAAAAAGCGGCGGAGGTGAGGGACGCCATGGGCAAGGCTCTCTACGGCCGCCTCTTCAGCTGGATTGTCAACCGCATCAACACGCTGCTGCGGCCCGACAGCCACCTAGGGTGAGATGAGGAGCACAAAATGTGATGGTGTGTGTTTTTCTGTCGTCATGAAGGCAGAATGAGGTCACCTCACAAAGTCCCTACTTTTGTATGGGAAGTTTGAAAAAGTATGATTTAATCATTGCCAACTCTTGAAAGCTGTGGAACCTGCCTAAAAAAATACAAGGATAGAAAACTAATATTAAGAAATCTTGATACACATCAGTACGTATCACATATAGTATAATGAAGATCACTGGTTCTCTCATATTCTAGTACTGATATATTGCATCTAATCTCTGTTCCGCCATACATTTCGAGTGTCTGTCATATTGCGAAACTGCAGTGGACAACTGCAAACGTCAAATCCCGTAAAAGGACACATTTTGAAATGAAAAAATGAATTCAAAGACCTGATGTTTCATTCTTCTCACCTCCAGAGAGGATGACAAGGGCTTGAACATCGGAATCTTGGACATCTTCGGTTTCGAGAACTTCAAGAAGAACTCTTTCGAGCAGCTCTGCATCAACATCGCCAACGAGCAGATCCAGTTTTACTTCAACCAGCACATATTCGCTTGGGAACAGGTGAAGCCCGCTGACCTATCGCTGCAATCAAAGAACACTTTCTAAGTGCCTGAATCCATCTTGCATTTTTCACCTTGGCACTACCTCATTTCCATCTAAATGGTGATAACAGGTCATCATTTGTCACGCTGCGCCTTAATAGAGATGGCATGGGTAAAATATGCTGCTGTCTTTATTTATGGGAGAATGAGGTTCCCCATACTCCCTCTATGCCGTCTCGTGGGTGTGTGTTGCCTTGGGGTGGGGGGCAGAGAATGGTTTGCTAATGTCAAATGATTTGGTCTCACCCATGGAGAAGAAGCTATAAATCATCCCAAACGAGGGTCAATTAGGAGTTGAGGACTGTTAGTGTTGGACTTAAACTCACTCTTGGGTATTGTTGGCATCAGGCCCAGTAATACATTTGTCCTATACTGCCACTATACTTTGCTATGAGATTAATAAGAATCATCTAACTTGTCACATCTAGAGTAAAAAAAAAAAAAAAAAAGCAGATTTAAGGTTGCGTTACTGCATTCATGTACATCTATGTGTTTCCATGCTTTTACACATGAGGTTACATGTTCTCCCACTCTATCTCCAGCCCCACAGATCTCCATGGTGCGGTTCGTTTGTTTCACAGCGTGCAGTTCGTGCCAGAATAAGCACGTTGATTCGATGTTGTTTGTTCCCATTTTGTCCATTTCTTCATGGAATAGGAGTCTCTGGCAATGTTGCTGAGTCATTCCAGCAGCCCTGAGAGTCAGTCAACCTGACGTGATCAGGTTAGCTCAATATAAAGTGGAGGGCTAAGCTCACTTTGCCCCCCACAAGATTTATCTAAATAGGGAAAGAGCAGTTTTCAACTACAGTCAGCTAAAACACAATGCAACACGTTCAGGATTTAATTTTGTCCAGTCACTGGAGGACTGATTTTGGCCAATTTATTTTTTTCGGATGCCTCCAGTATGCAAATTCTTTGTCGCTCTTACTCTAACGTTTAGTCTCTATGAATGTGAGTAGAATGAACTTAATGTAAATAGAAAAATAGCTATGATAGAAAATGGATTTAAAAAGGTATACGTGATATTCCTTCATCTAATTAAAAACACTAAGTCAAAACAAAACTCGGAAAATTCTCATTACGCGTCACAAAATTCAGTCAGCTTCTGACTTTAAGAGGCACATCTGGCTCTGTTTTACAGCTGTGTAGCAGGAAACATCAATGCAAACTATCTGGGCTTTTCCTTTATTTGTTCACCCCAATACAATCAATCCAGCTTGGTCCGATATGAGGTATTCTGCTTTAGGTTCAATTGTTTTCCAAGTGACAGTGATGCAGCAAACAAATGTTAGACAAATTATGTTTCCAAGCACAAAAAATAAAAGTCAACTTGGCATCATTCACCCTGTATTAGGTTATTTATTTAGGATCTTTATTTCATAAGTGAGAAAAGTGTTCGCTCTTGTTCCCGACATTGGACGTTGCTTTCTTTTGGCTGAAAAGCCGGCTGCTCTCTCTGTGATATTTCCCAACACATTTCAGGCTGTGGTCCCATAATAGGAGACAGCAACAATCAGAGATGGGGTTTGAAAAATCATGTATCCCCCAAACTTCATACAATATTCAGACCTTAGAACATTGTAGACCACTGTAAAAACAGAAAATGAAGGTCCGGGATATCGAAAAAGGGAGGAATTCAAAATATCTTAGAAAGCCATTAACAAAATGTGTCTGCCATTTCTGTACAGGATGAGTATCTGAATGAGGAGGTGGATGCTCGGATGATTGAGTATGAGGACAACCGGCCCCTCCTGGATCTGTTCCTGCAGAAGCCCATGGGAATGCTCTCGCTACTGGATGAGGAGAGTCGCTTCCCTCAGGCTACCGACCAGACCCTCGTAGGTCAGTCACTTCAGCTGCTGCAGGTTGAAATCTGCTTTTGGGAGGATTCACTGTCTACAGCCTTTTATTTGCCCCTGGAATTACTGACTAAGTATGCCAGCTCCTTCTCAGTAACAACTTCAAAACAAGTTCTGTGATCAAAAGTATCACAGTTTTGAGGAATGGGGAGTGAGTTTTTATTCACTTTCCTTAACCAAATGTTGTTGAGATGGATGATGGGGAGAAGCTAACCTTGTGGATTGTCTGAAAAGAAAAAAATAAATAAATAAAAAGAAAAGAAAAAAAACAGGAAACAGAACAGAAAGTTTAACACCTGAAGGGATGAGCCAAGTCTAATCCCTTATCTCTGGCAGTCAGAGAAAGACAATATTGTTCATTTGCAAAGAACAAAGTCTGAGAGAGTACAGCAAGTTTCAAAACCAATATTCAGAATGATCTGTTTTCCCATAGCGCATGTACAGTATAATTTAGTTAAGAGCTGTCATTGGGACTTCTCACTTTAGATAGCCTTGGGTGGTTGACAGGATAATGACCTGATGTGCAATTTGATATTTTAGAGAAATTTGAAGATAATCTCAAGACCAAAACCTTCTGGAGACCAAAGAGGGTCGATCTCGGCTTTGGTATTCACCACTATGCTGGAAAGGTAACTGAAATTAGATCCTAATAATGCCTGTACAGAGGTTTCATTTTAATCCGAACTATGTGTAGGCTTCTCACATAAGTTTTTTTTTTTTTCCCCTCTCTACCAAACTCCAAGGTGATTTATAACGCCGCGGGCTTCTTGGCCAAGAACAGAGACACACTTCCGGCCGACATCGTCCTGCTGCTGAGGTCGTCAGAGAACGAGCTTATTCGTAAACTTGTCACCCATCCCCTCACCAAAACAGGTAAAGAGGATGCCGGCTCTTTTTGAAGCAAGACTTAAATCTACAAAAAAAAAAAAAAATGGAAGAGGAAGGAGGAGGAAGTTGTTTGCTACAACCTTTTAATTAAACAGTTTATAAGCTGAACTAAATGCATACCTAAAGTGAAACAGGCTATTGGTACTCTTTCTTCGCAAGCATTTCCTCCCTTGTCTGCCAGACATTTGTTGTAATAAGCTGGCCTTGGCATCCCTCCTTGGCAAAGCAGGCTGCCAGCTCTGTCAAAATCGAATCACAGAGCCAATAATCACATAATCACTCTTTTAAAGTAGTCTTAAGGCTATGGTATCAAGCGCTGTTGTTTCACGACAGTGTGCGGTTGTTTTCACCGACCTCATCAACTGTGACACACACATAAAAAGGAAATACTACCGATCTCTTCTGGTATCTGCACCATTGAGTTCTTGTATTTAGGTTCTAAAGAATCAACAGGTTTTATTTTTCACAGTTCACTGTGATAGCAGCCCATCTCCAGACGTCGAGACTGCTTTCTACAAAAACTAACCCCATTAATTTATCCCAGCTGATAAAAACATGCATTCAGCTTTGTTTCTTCAGCTGATTCCTGGATGTACGAGTCTCCCCTGTTGACGGCAGTTTGCTAACCGACCCCCATCCTCTCTTTGTTTATTTCATAGGCAACCTTGCCCACACCAAGGGTAAAGGCATAAACACAATGCGCAGCCTGCGGACCCCAACACGCACCATCACCTTTGCCAAGGTACTTACAGCACTTTCTGCATTATCATTGTATAATCTCCTACATGTAGAACTTCCCCTGGGAAGTTTTTCGATTTGTTCCCCCCTGTCGTACTGTCACTACCACTGCCAAGAACTGCTCTTGAATTACAATTCATCCTCTCTTGTCTCTGTGGTGTTTGTCGTTCATGTTCTTACTTTTAACCAACTGTAATTATATCTTCTTACTTTCTTACATCTATTTCCTTTTTTCCCTCTCATCGCTCTCTTTCTTTCTCTGCCTTTCCGTCATAAAAGATGGGAATGCTAACCTTATACAGTTCTTTTTCTTTCAGTGAGGTAATCAAAATATTTCCATGTAGTTTGTGCTTCAGTGTGTGTGTTATTTTACCAAAGTGGACACCCTTAATCACACTAGATCTCTAGAATGTAGTGGCTTATATTTCTTTTAGGACCAGTTACAGCTAATTCCTGTGTAGATGTTACATAATTATGGAAGCTATATGCAAAGAATGCCATTTTCCCCTCATGCATATAGTTTATGTGCATACCAGTGAGCTAATGCATTTGTGCAAACTTGCTTTGCAAAACTGCTAAATGAATAAACATCATCCCCTTCTTCAATAAGCCTACTGAACCTTGCTGAGTGGGTAGCTGTTGTTTGTATCCATCACTGTGGTGGATTTGTCTGTTTATAGCACCATGCCTTTGAATAGATAAGACTTGCACAGTTATTAAAAGTTTTTAAAAAGATGCTTAACAAAGTATCAAAACTTTGAAAGTTTGCAATGAAAGCATTCAAATAATCAGCCCGAGTCCGTCTCGGTTGCCAGTGGCCAAATAAAAACTCCTCTCGCCAACTTAATTGCATTGTGGAAGTACGCGATTGCAATGCTTAAACGTAAGGCCCGGGGGCAATTTGCTCACCTTACAGCAAATGACAGTAGCTGCATTCAAATGACGTTGTTCGATGACTTCTTGAATCTATTTCCATTCCAGTCTGCACGTGTTAGACAAAAAGCTCATCAAAGGCTCCGCTCGTGAGAAGCCACAATGAGCTTTTAAAATGCCACAAAGCAGTGTTAGGCTGATGGCTTGCTATAAAAAGGTGGCTTCCCCCGGTGTATTTGTGCTGAGAATTAGATTTAGAGCTTGTTAAATTGTTGCCAAATATATGCTGGAAGCAGGTTAATACATTTATGTGTGTAATTTATTATGTTCATATTGATGTGGTGTTCTGTGTTGTCTTTATGAGAGCAAATACTGTAGGTTTTTGTAAACACATAGTTAATTATAATAGAATTTAAGCAGATAGCTTTTGTTTGATTTTGAAATATCTGTTTTTTTTAACTGAGTAGCACTTTTTGAAATAATAACCTCAGACAAGTTGTGTTTATGCAGACCGTACTCTTGATTTGGTACTTTTTTTTGTTTATCCATTTATGCATCTCTTTTGCAGCCTTCACGGAAATTAAAGCTCAAGCCTGAAAAAAAATGCTTGCTTGATGTACCTCTTGAAGTCTCAGTACAAATGCAAACGGTGATTGGTGTTTTTTCAAAAAAAAGATTCAATGCTTTGATGAAAAGCACAGTATGCATTAAAATTTGTAATGGAAATATGTCCTCCATTATGATTTTAAATGTGAATCATCTACAGGTGGGCTGCAGCTGACTCAGTTGCTAATACTTTACATTAACCGTAGCTCAATGTCTTTATTTTGCCCTCTTATCCTCAACTACCCAGGTGGCCTGTGTGCACTGTATCAAAGTGTTGCCATTTATCCCAGAAAACTTGTAAATGAAGGCATTTTTAGTGTAGAGGGTAGTCTAACCACGCAGTACAGTATGAATTGTGTGTTTTTTGACATGTTTAATGTTTGCTCTTTCAGCCGGGCGAGCATGGAGACATGCCTTACCACCCGAGAGAAACCACCAACATGAGAACACAGACGGTGGCCTCCTACTTCAGAGTAAGATTGTACTCTTTTTTTCATCTGCTCCTGTCAGGACAGATGTTGTTTCAGTGGTCTGTCCAATTGCAGAGATGTATTGGTGGCAGCTGTCTTTATTCTTCTTACCGTGGTTGGTGCTTTAAACCCTTAAATCAAGCCGCCTGATGGGTTTCACTCTTCTAACACTCTTTGTAGTACTCTCTGATGGACCTGCTGTCCAAGATGGTGGCAGGGCAGCCACACTTTGTGCGCTGTATCAAACCCAACAACGATCGCCAGGCCAACAAGTTTGACCGGGAGAAGGTTCTGGTTCAGCTGCGCTACACCGGGGTTCTGGAGACCGCCAAGATCAGACGGCAGGGTTACTCTCACCGCATCCTCTTTTCTAACTTCATAAAGAGGTCAGCAGGTTCTTACCTCACTCCAGGTCAAATTGAAAGAAGGAAACAGCTGACTTAAGTGATGTAAATCAAATTAAAATCAGTGTATAATGTTAGTAAACTAGGTGATTACACTGATTGTTACAGGTACTACATCTTGGCGTTCCATGCTCATGAGGAGCCAGTTGTCACTCCAGAGACATGTGCTGCAATACTGGAGAAGGCCAAGTTGGAGAACTGGGCAATGGGTAAGACTAAGGTAAGAAAAGATGTTTCATTTTAACTTAGTTTTTTTTTTTTTTTTAATTATTACTATCCGCTTCTATATGTGTTTGCTAATTCAGTTTGAATGAAATGCAGTAGCAATGGTAAGTAGGAAGCATGTTATCACTGGACCACAGAATCCGACTTCAAGCCCCACGACTCCTTGCTAAAATGCCTTTAAAATTTATACTCTGGTGACTTAGTATTTCACTTCAATAAATTTAGTGGACGCACGAGAAGAAAAAAACAGTGAAAACTGAAGAGGCAGAGGTTGAGATATCCTGACTTTGAATCCCTAGAATGGGTAAAGCTCCAGGATTGCTGGATCCTACATTTCCCATACTAAAATTCACTAGCATATTTCTTTCCTGATCAGATTTGTTTTCTCAGACTTTGCAAAGCTCCCTCTCGATGCGCAGACGACAGAATACAGCTGTTTTCACAGGCTGACGACGCGAAAACTGAACCTCGTGTAAAATCAGTGGAGTGCCCCTCTTAAAAGAACAAGACACTGAGGCCCAGTTTAATAAAGTTTAGAACAGGAAAGACTGTGTTTAATATCAATTAGCTTAATCAGAACTTCATGCTCTCGATAACTGAGTGCATTGAATTTCTAATTGCACTGACGTCAAAATAAAGCCCATGTGAGCTTGTCTTGATTATACAGTCTAATTATTACACCCACATACAATTTGTGTTTACAATTTATTGTAGAAGATTGCTTCAAAAGTCAACAGAGGGGGTTAACATCACTGCAACATACAGGAATTTTTCTGGCAAGTCAGACAAGCATGAGGAAGAATATTATGTGCTAAACTGCAAACAGGTTCCATCTTAGTGGAAGGAGCTTTATGCTTCAGTATTTTCTTCCACCATATCTTGATTCAGATCGATTTCTAAGTAAATTGGATTGAAATCTGTAAATTAAGCAGTATCTGCACTATTTGTTTTCACCTTAGGTAAAAATAGGTTTGATACGGTGATCAATAAAGTGTTTCTGTCTTGGCTCTCAGGTTTTCCTTAAGTACTACCACGTCGAACATCTGAATCTGATGGTGCAGCAGGCCACACAACGAATCATTCTGCTCCAGGCTTATGTTCGAGGCTGGCTGGGAGCCAAGCGGTACCGGCGGATATTAAAAGAGCGAGAACAGAGTGCTCTGGTGCTGCAGTCAGGTTAGTAATCTGTGCACCCTGTAAGTGTCCCAGAATATGAATGAGTCATGGACAATCACGCCAATTCATTCTTTAATCTCCAGCTTACCGAGGTCATAAAGTTCGGAAGAGGGTCACTGATGACAAAAACAAAGCAAAGTTTGAGGCCTTTATCATCCAGCTTCAGGCTGGTGAGAACAATCTTGAGATGATATCAGTTATCCTACACAATACAAGCTTGGTGTGAATTATATTGGTTTATGTTTCGCATCTTCCTCTTCAGTTTGCAGGGGCTATCTAGCAAAAAAGAAGTACAAGGAGTTGGTCGATGAAAAGAACAAGGCAGCAACTAAGATTCAGGCCCGCTATAGAGGGCATAAGGAAAGAAAAAGCTTCAAAAGAAAACGGTAGGAGAAATACAATATTCATAGTATATCCCTGAAAAAAAGATGTTGATTTGTTTTGACAAAGATGTACCGATTTTTCTACTAGGGAAGCCAAAGAGAAAGAAAAGGCTGAGAAGGCCCTTAAAGAAAAGGAGGAACAAGCGCCTGAACCAGAGAAAAGCACAAAAGACGAAAATGCCTCTACTCCAGAAAATGAAGCAAAGAATGAGGAGGAGGAAACTAAGGCTGCCGTGGTTCTCCAGAGCAACTACAGGGGCTATAAAGAGAGGAAAAAGTTTAGGCAGAGAAAAAAGACGATGGCTGGGGCCGAGCTAGAGTTACCGCCAAACACAGTGGTGGAAGAGGAACAGGAAGAAGGCGAGCAAGAGCCAACTAGCAAAGAAGAAGGAGAAGGGGAAAAGACAGCTGATAAACAAGAGGAGAATGACGAGGATGAAGAAAGTACTTATGAAGCAGAGGAAAACGATGACAGTGATCATACACAGGTGCCAGATGATGAAGAGCATACAGAAGTAGCAGACGAGGCAGTGACTGAGGACTCACCAGCAGCAGATGCTGGAAAAGAAGGGCAGGGAGAGGACATGCAGGGGGAGAATAAACAGGAAAATGCTGCAGGGGAGGAGGCTGTAAACTTAGAGGAGGAAACCAAGGCAGCCACTGTTCTCCAGAGTAATTTCAGAGGTCACAAAGAGAGGAGGAGATTGCAAGAAGATGGCAAAATCCCAGCTAAGAAACAGAAAGGAAAAAGCCCGACTGGTGAAGAAGAAGCACCAACAGTGATCAGCCCTACAGTTGAGGCCGAATCTACCGAAGTTCTAACACCGGGAGAGGAAATTTGCAGTGAAGAAACAGAAAAAGAAGAAAAAGAGGAATCAACAAAATCTCAAGAGGAAGTAGATGTTTCTTCAAGTAATGTCGAGTCGGAAGACCCAGACGAGACCAAAGCAGCTGTGGTGCTTCAGAGTAACTTCCGCGGCCACAAGGAGCGCAAACGACTCGAGGAGGAAGGAAAGATCCCTAAGAAAAGGAAGGGGGAAAAAGAGGTTACACCAGAACCTCCAAATGAAGAAGAAGAAGACAAAGTAGAACAGGTGATGTATACAGAAGATTCAGAGCCAGAATCCCAGCAGGATGCAACTGCTGAGAACCTGGATGGACTGGACGAAGAAAAAGCTGCTACTGTCCTTCAGAGTAACTTCAGAGGCTACCGGGACCGAAAGAAACTGAAAGCAGAGAGAGAACAACAGAGGAGCGCAAAGGAAGAAGCCTCAGGCGAGGAAAGTAAAGAGGAGGAGGAGGTGGTGGTGGTGCTGGATGTTACTGATGTAGAGATTGAATGTAAAGAGGGAACTAACGCTGAAAAAGAAAGACTGGAGGAAGAACAGGCTGCAGTGAAGATCCAGAGTAATTTCAGAGGGTACAAGGACAGGAAGAACTTGAAGGCCAACAAGCAAACAGCACAGAAAGAAGCTGAGCTACTACAGAGCTTTTCCAACCAGGTAATACCATTAAAAACACATCTTGTTACCCAGTCAACTCTCCAACTTGTTAATTTTTTCCGCTCATGTATTATTTCCGTCCAAATCTCTTTCAACAGATCTCACAGACTTCTCAGGACTTCGTCGCCCTGCAGCAGAAGTTGAATGAGCCCACCCAAGCCCATCAATCAAGCCCTGAGAACAATGGCATGTTTGTGAGAGGAAAAGCAATCAATGGCTATCCTCCCCAGGATCACCAGTCAAGTAAGATAAAAAACTGATTATAAAGCAATATATAATGTAGAATTTTTTCATGGATTAACCTGAGGTTAATGTGCAGTTTTGGTTCTGTTTCTGAAGCCCTGAATCAGATAATTTAGAAAGGCGGGCTGCCTGTCTAAGGGGGAAATGTATCACTCCTCTGGTCTCTGCATCTTTCAGTAGAGTCTTTTTGATTTTGCTGCACTGAAGATTTTCTTCAGACATGGAGCTAAATGGAGTTCAGATACATTCACCCACATTAGTTAGAGTGCAACTGAGTCTCTTCCTGCCAAACGAAAGCAAAGCATTATGTTCAAGCTTTGATTGTAAATATTCAGGATTTGGGGGAAGAAATCTGTCCTTATTCAGTACTTATTATCCCAAATTTAAAGGTGTTTGGGCCCGTGCCAGCTGTTTCCACCCTGTTCTTGTTTCCTTGATGTAAGAAAAAGACAGACACGTAGATTCTACGACCGTCTCCTCACAGTAGAACGCGATGTTATCTCCCGTGCGGCTTGATTAGGTCAGGAAGCGTGGTAGAGTCAAGTACCAAAACAGGAAGCGCTTCCCTGCCCAACGTTTCATCAAATAAAAAATTTGATTTGCGCAGGTGACAGCCGTAATCGCTTTCGGAGTGGTGAGCAGGCGGAAGACAGCAAATTGGAAGCTCACCCTCTCTGCGAAAAAACAGATGGGAGCTGTAACGTCACTGTTGTCATAGGCTCTGTGTCTTTAAGAAATGAAAAGACCAATGATTGCCTTTTCTTGGATTGCAACGTGATTATTCTGCAATTCATTTGATCTTTAGTGGCTTTTTTGAGTTGTTACAAAATCTAGAGTGCAGGCTTACAGTATCTCTTGAATCTTTTGAAGTCCTTTTTACTATGTGCCTAATTGTCAGCATTTAAATTCCATTTTAATCTCATCTGTAACGACCACTCACCATAAATGCATCTTTTTCCTAACGTTAAGCAAGTGTCATAGTTGCCCGAATTAAAAAGAGACTAACTTTTTTTTTTAAACAGCAGCCAATGTGGCAAAAAGTGGCAATTCTGGTTAACGGCGCCTTTAGCTTCCCAACACAGTTGCTTTAAAGACATCATCATAAGGCGACCTTATTGAGCTAAAACATTATGTAACAGTAGAATAAGTGAACAGTCAGCAAACTGACTTTCTTCAATTTTTCATTTTTAAAAAGGGAGATTGTGATATTTCTTCTTTCTTCTTTCCAAATGTCACACTTTAACCCGAATATAGTTTATTTGCCCTAAGTATGACATGCACACACATTGTAGGCAAATTTAGAACATTTTTGCCGTGGAAAGTAATTCAGGGCCTGATGTTTTTGCAGAATCATCCAGTATTGGTTTTCTGCAACCAGCATTAGATGAGTCAAGGCTTTGGGAAAATAAGCTTATTTGCTTTCTCGCCAAGATTCAGATGAAAATTTTGATACCGCTCCTTACGTCTGTTTGGTAAATATGAAGCTAGAGCCAGCATGTGGTCATCTACGCTTTAGCACACAGACTGGAAACAGAGGGGAACAGCTAGCCTGGCTGTGTCCAAAGCTAACAAAAATCTGCCTACCTTCACATGTGCTTCTATGTGTTTGGATTGCGCCGCATTTCATTTTAATGACAAATAAACCTTTTACACATACCACACACACGCACACTCCACACAGAGTTTCTGGCAGCTTACAGTCCCCTTTAAATATGGGCATGTTTGCCCTTTACAGGCTTTTCTTTATTACAGCTTGTTGCCTGAGGTAAAGAGGAATTAATTATCTGTGTTATTTCCAAGGGCTACCTCAACTCGCTATAAAATTATGCTTCTCAGCCCCACTAGGTTGTTTTTTTTCTCCATCAATAGTCCTAAGCTGTCCAGTCCTCATAAAATTTCATTGAGACAATAAACTGCATAAGAATCATTTGTGACAGACACAATGAAAGCAGAGGAATGCCAGTCCCAATGTTCTTCACGGGAAAGGTCATAAAATGTTAATCAAATTTTTGTTGAGTGCGTGTTTCCAACAATTATGGCAGGAATTAATAAAGAGGGTGTGAGAAATTGGCTTTACTTGTTTGTGCAATAGAACGAACTTTAGATGGAGCTGTTCAATAATATCAGAAACTTTTCAGCCCCTTTATCTGAGAGCTTCTGCACATGATGGATTGTTTTTGCCACGTGTTTCGCCCTCGCATGAACAGTGACTAATAATGAGCAACAAGCAAAAGGTCATGGTAATATTTTTATAATTACATTAACATATTAGAGATATTGTTACAGTATATCAATTCATGACAATTATGATAGATTGAAACACTGAGTCACTAGAGCATGAAAGATGTCATGCATGAAAGAAGCCACACAAAACTTTCATTCTACGTTCAGAACCATGCTGGGCATTGAACATGGGTCATCAAAGTTTCTGCGACACTTTGTTTGTGTCAAAGGTTGTTTCGCGTAATCTCCGCTGGAAAATTCAAACCAGCCAAAGGCCTTAGGGTTAAACTGCATTATGTATGGAGGGCAGCTCAATAAGCACAACAGATTCAAAGTGCCGGTGAATGGTGTTGGCTCGCACTCAGTCGCTTTGGTAATCCAGTCGGCCATGTTTGTGGACTCCTCCAAACTCTCGAGCCAGCTGGTCACCATGATCAGGCCGGCTAAAACACTGACCTGACTGTCACGCCGGTGTCCTCAATGAAATGGATTTTCAGTTTTATGATCACTTGGCGTAAGACCGCCACATCACCTCACATCTCATTCAAGGCCTCAGGTTTCCACAGACATCATCGCCACCTTCGCTAAGATTTGAGGTAGGACAGACGGAGGTTTGACAAACAGGTCAGAGAGAAATCAACCTTAGGCACCTTGGTGGCTTAGCTGTTAAAATGGTGCCACCCATGTATCACAACATCCTTGGTTCGAGGCCGACCGGGGACTTTCCCCCGTCACCTCTCCAGTGTCAACTCTAATAAAAAGGCATAAAATGCTATTCTTAACACTTAAAAAATAGCTACTCAGAATATACTGTGTAATTAAAGACAATTTTGTTGATGTATTTTCCACTATACCTGCAGATACATGTAAACATAAATGCAAATGGTCATGTTGTGTGGCATTTTTTTGATGCAGCTAAAGTTGAGTTTGCAAAGAAAAAAAAAAGAAAAAAAAACGACATTAGGAATGACCAGTGGTAAGGTTGAGAGCCAACTGGGAGAAATCCATCACAGAAATGGCAGCGATAGTAATGTCCCCCCCTTAACATTAACCTCAGCGTACCATAATGCAGGTGCAGAGGAAACACGATCATCAACCCTCCAAAATCTAAATGTAGGTGTCCAACAACTTGATTGACTGATGCACTTTCACACCTCTTTAAGTTGTTGAAGGGCATTCTGGGAAATGTAGGACATGAGAAGAAGCAGGTTAAGGCAACATGGGTAAAGCCCTGAGAACAATGGCATGTTTTTCACTTCATTGAAAAGCACCTGCTACCAGTCTCTTTTATCTTGGAACAAATAGACTAGTTTTAACTGCTCAGTACAATCGACATAATTCCACTGTCTGATGTTTTCCTCCGTCTTTGTTACTTTTTCAGCAGACAAAAGATTGTCGAGGACTCCCCGCAGGACCCAGCAGCCAAAGACCCTGAACACTCCGGAGGACTCTACCTATTACAACCTGATCCATGTGAGTGAGATGGGGAATGATTTCAGATACTTAATACAGCGAAGCTTTGCTCTCAGCTGCCGTGTGACACTGTAACTGCTTTCCCGGCTATTGGCTTTCACAAAGCACTATTGATTGGCAATTTTTTTTTTCTCTTTCTGTACCACTCTTCACCGCGTATGTTTTTCAAAGGCAAGAAATGTTTTACCTACTACAAAGTTGTCTGGAAAAAATGTTCCAGAGTTTCACTATATTTGACAAGTAATTTTCTTGAGCAGTTCCTTTTTATTCAGTGTTCTCCTAATGTCATTATTTGGAGTGTTTCATAAATTTCAGCCAACAATAGCTCAGCGCAAAGTCGCTCTTTTTGCAGCGCTTGAGGTTTGCTGGTATTCTTTTTAATCGACTTAGTTATATACTGTAGACAATGCCTCAAATCAGTAATTTCAATGAATAAAAAGCACTAGACATTTAACATTTGGAAAAAAGAGCAGCAACCTTTAGAAAAGAAATAACTGTGCCGTGTTAAAAAGATTTAGGAAGTGGTTCTAAAACATGACTGAAGTGACAGCTTGATTACTCTTATAAATTTGATCACATGTATTGGAAAGAAATTCACAAAAAATATTTAGAATAAGGATATTTTAGATATTTTATTTTAGGAATGCAATTATTGATTGAAAGGTGAATAACCCACAGAGCCAACATCTTATAAAACGGTGGTTTCCAACATGGGGGTTACATACCCCCCAAGGAGGAAGCGAGGAAAGGCTGATGGGTACCTGAAAGCAAACGGGGAGTGCAGGAACCTCTGTTCTAAAATCAATTTTTGTGCTTTACCTGAACAGATATTTATAGTGTTTGACATGTCGTAATCTGTCCTCTGTCTCTCTGCACTCAGCGGTCCGTCAAGGATGACAAGCGCAAGCCCAGGAAAGCTGAGTAAGTGTCCAGTTCGTGTCATTCAACCTATCACTACTGTTTTAAGAGGCCGGCCTGTTGCCTGCTGGTCAAGAGAAATGACTGTAGCTTTCATTAGCCCCATGTTTCACCTCGGATATATTCACTAAATATGCTCAGTGAAATTTCATGTTGTTTTGTATGGTGGTATTTCAGTGTTTTTCTGTGAGGAATTGAATAATTTATAAAGATTTAAAAAGATGTTTTTTTTATATTGCTACATGTACCTGCAGATCTGATCCTTCACAAAAAAAAAAAACGACTAGAAAGTGTATGTGGGTGTGTGCATTCATGCATATGTATGTCCCATAGAGGCCACAAGGTGAGAATACCGCCCAGAGTGAGGGGGTGAGGATAGACCGATAGGGCCGGCTGAACAAGCAGGGGCTACGGTACTTTATCACAGCAGTCTGAAGAGACACACACAGACACACACACACACACACACACACACACTCCAACACAACACTAAAACATCAAGGGTAACAATTTGTTAGCGGATAAATAAGACCAGCGATGGACAGGAGCAGTTTACATGCATCATTAAGGACGAGAAGGTCAGCGGGAAAGATAGCATCTCTGGCTAAAGCTGACAGCAGAGGAGGATGGGAGATGGGAAGACGTGGGTGGTAAGAGGAGTGAAAACTGCAAAGTAGATAGAGGTGATGATAGCAAATGGGAGCAAATACATACAGAGGGAGAAATGGGGAGGGAAACGGTGATAGTGTGCCACCGATTTCAGTGCCAATATCAAACTTATGACCATTTATGTGTCTGTTTTTTTACTCTCTGTCTCTGATAGATGTAACAATCGTGATATAGCCCACTGCCAGCTCATGAAGCCTTTTATATTTGCCATTTAAAAAAAAAAAAACGCCATAGAGTTAAAGTCATTCTGACAAAAATGCCACAAAGCAATGTCTTTTATGTTTCCAATAGCAGCTCCGGCAGTTTGTTGGAAGCAAGAGATAAGAACTGGGTAGTTAGCATGAGTAGTGAACCGGGGAGGAACCCGCCCCGGAGCCAACCCTGTTTCAGCCACTGTTTCTGGGCTGAACTGGTTCCGTGGTGGCCGAAACAAAGCTTAACAGAAAAAAATGTATAAAAGCTCAGATTTTATGATCTGTCAATATAGAAACGATACTAAAGCTGTGTCCCAAATCCATACTACATACTAATTCCATACAGTATGTAGTACATACTAATCGTCGTGGCTCTTTTAGCAGTTAGACGGCTTTGTCACTTATTAAAATTCTTTACAGGCACATTAATGTCTGAGCCAAATTCCTTGACAAAGGTGGCACTAGGGGAAGAGTCAGGGGATCCAGGCCAGCCAGATTCATCCTCTGGAGACCAAGAATGTCTGTGCAAAAATTTCACTGTAATGGTTGAGGGGTTTCAGTCTGGACCAGAGTGATGGCCCGGCCAGCATCGCCATCCCCAAAGCCACGCTGTTAGCGTGGCTAAAAATGTCACCTGTGACCTGATCCGGCCCTGCGCATTAAAGACGGCTGAGCATATTCCGTTATGCGAGGCTAATGTCATCAGTGTGTCGATCACATAATTCAACCAGTGGCCCGGAGGGATAATTACAATCAAAAGAGAAATTTTCATTTCAGCCGCAGAGTGGCACATCCATTATGGTTCATGATCAGTGGGATGATTGCGTGTCCGCCGTGCCTCTGAAAACCACGGCGATGAGGTCAGGTCAGGCCTCAAACTCATCCCAGTGCTGTGAGATCATCGGATCACGGTAGAGTGTTGATGCGTCTGACGTTGCAGTAGCGTGGCCGCAAAGAGACTGATTTCCAATAGCAGTTCTCAGCATATGATAGCGTGGTGAGACTTATTGATCTCCGCATGGAAAATTGTCTTTTCTCGCTCCCGTGCATATGGAGGTCAGAGCGTAGGTTCGGCTTTTCATAACAGCACCCCTGGAGCTCAGAGGGAGGCCGCATGGTGGGGATGGGCAATTTATACAGTGTGGTGGGAAGATGCTTGCAGACTGCTGGCTTGACGATTATCCTCTTTTTTTCCTCCTCTATCATACGTTATTATCGTAGTGTTGGTCAGTTAATTGTCAAGTAGTGAAACTGGACATAAGTAGTATCTTAAAATAAAGTCCCACCATGACGTTGATATGAATAATATGAGGCCAAAAAGAAGCCTTTATTTTTTTTTAAATGAAACTATAGTTTTCAATATCACTACCATCCAGTGAAACTTTGGAGTCAACAAGACCAGCGTCACTCAGGGAACATTTTTGAGAGGGGAGGTTGGGGGGTTTTCCTATTCGCTTCTTGGGGTGGGTATGTAGCAGCTGCTAAAGGAACCGCACCTGAAAATATTACAAACACAAGCCACCCACAACTGTAGAGCGCACGAGGATCTCAAACAGTTGCCTGTGAAAAAGCAGCAAGACTGAGCTACAGGTTCCTGAGTATATAAACCCAGATCTGGTTTTTTTTTGTATCTCGTTTTTGAAGTAATTGTTGAGAGGGCAAAGAAGCGCTTGAAAACCACCAGCCGTTCGGCGGTGTGTTACAGAGCAGGCCCGCAAGCAGGCTTTATATAGGCCACACCTACGGAGGCAAACAACTACAATCAAGACAACTGATCACAGGTGTGTCTCCTTTGAAAGTGAGTTTGGAAACTTAGCAGACATCAAATAAATTATATTTCTAATATATATCTTCAAGATTGATGAGGAACCAAAGTATAACCAAGTTCCAGGAAGGGGAAAAGTTAGTTTCCTTATTTAGATCCGAAAAGTTGCCCCTCACAGGTACAACGTCGGGTACGTCTAAGTCTTCTTAGTAGCAGTTCTCGGCTCCTTCATGTCGGCTTAAATGCATTCCATAATACTGCCAACCTTGCATGGCGCGATTTGTTCATCATTTTCAGCCATTGCTGGGTGTATTTTGTTGAAATTGCAGGGCAATCATCATCGCCGTGCAAAAAAAGTTCCGCCGTAAAGTAAAGAAAAGTTGTTTGCCATGGTGAGTCAACAGAAAGAAAAAACGTCGGGGGTGTGAGAGAGAGCTGCTGCTGTACTAGATATTCACAGGATGCTCCAAACAAATCCGTCCATAAAGAGGGAAAAACACTGAGACTACATCAGAATCTCAAAACAGCACTACGGGCGCTCGCGGTTGAGAGGAAATATTAGAAAAAAAGCTGAAAAAATCTGTTAAAGAAAAACAGGAAGAGGATACTATAGAGCTCTGAGAGTCCGACAAACAGTTTGAGGCACATTTATGTAAAAAGCCTACTCATTTTAAGACACTGTATATAGGAAATGATATATATATATATACCTTTGATAGTGGTTGTCATGTTTACGATAAATGTCTTGTATTAATTTAGAGGGTAATTTCATCCAGATTTAGTTTTGAGAGAGGGCAACACCTGTGATCTATCAGGTCTTGATTGCAGTCATACGCCTGTAGGAGGAGCCTTTATAAACCCTGTTTGCTTCCTGCTCTGTAAGAAAGTGACAAAGGCTGTGAACTGCATCGGGGATTTTAAGTTCTCCTTTGCCCTCTTTTAGTCTTCCAAAGCTCCAATTATATGTTTTTATACCAGTTTTTCAATTGAAGGACTTCTGCATTCGCTCCCCCCCCACACACACACACACACATGATATCACTCCTCGAATAAATGCAGAAAACAACCCAAAACTCGATCTTTTTAACCTCTTTTAACTCGCTAATAAATTTAGAAGATGAAAACATACAAAGTTCACACTCTGCCAGGTCGTGGGCAGGTGTATCCCATGTTGGAGAAATACCAAAACACACTACACTCAAACTGCACTTGATACCCTCTTTTCCTTTTATATCGCTGAGTGTCTCCCACAATTCCCCACGGTCTAGCGCACAACACCAGTCCGGTTGGCGCTGTTGGTCTTTTTCCCGGACATGAAGGAGGGGAAGTTTATGACACGTTGCGTTTCAGCGTGAAAATTGCTATTCACGTACAGACGCTTGCGACCACGGCAGAGCTTCCACACGTAGCAATCTATTCTCCTTAATGAGACTGATGACATTAACACGCATATCTGACACTGTCAGAATAAATACAGATGTCATTTTATCAAAGACTTTGAGAAATAGGATCCGTACTTCAAAATTCTGATGGGGACATCAGATGACCCCATCAAAATAATGTTATGTAAATAATGTTATCTGTCATACGCTGGACCACAATGAACAGTTACAAAAGTGGCTGTGGAAGGACACAAAGTCCTTCGTCCTAACACGCATCCATCCCCTCTGTCTGTGCTTTAGTCCCGGGAAGCTGCTGGACGTAGACGACCAGTACTACCGGGGCCTGTCCACTAGCAGGTCCGAACCCTGCATGTCCACAGAGGAAGCCCCCCGCTCACACAGCAGCGTGCCTGAGAGGAGGCGGTCCACGGACCGCAGGCGGTCCCTCCGGTCCGCGGACCGGAGAGCGGCTGCCGTCGAGACCAGACAGACCAGAGGGAGGGCCGTCACTGAGCCAGAGCCTCCCAAACCCGCCAAAGACAACAGGTACTTCATCTGTGTCCTTGTGTAGAAAGAACTGTTTTATTCTGTAAAGACTGATAACCAGGATGGGGCCAGTGAGAGAAATGGTTTTATAACTGATGGGTCGTAGATTTGACCCCTTTTGTTATCGTGCCCGAAAAACAAATATGCTGGTACGAACATAGGTCCAGAAAAGAGATTTGACTATTTAGGGCTCCATTTTTCTGAAACTGAGCATGAATGAAACAGAGGTGCCCTTACTAATTGCTCATTTCTGCTATTTTGGTGACCACAAGGGCAAAACCTGGCACCACGTTTCATAATGACCAAATATGCCAGCTCCACTCAACGCGATTAAAAGCGGAGAGCTGAGCACCAGCTTCGGAGGCCCCTAGAGTCCAAGGACCTCTGACCGAAGCTGGCTCGGGGGTCATCAGATCACGTTTGTGAGTGGTCTTCTCCAGCTGTGCACTGATTGAAAGTCTCTCCACACTGACGATACACACGAGATACTTAAATGTATCTGTAGGCAAACGTTGCTTGGACTAACAAAACTGCTTAGTCACATACTACAGTAAAAAAAAGCTGTAAAATTCTTTTTTTTTTATTAAATTGATTAAAAGAGTCACATTTTGGTCTGTTTGCGCACATGCACCAATGCTGCCGGTGTTAAAAGTGTGTGTGATTGCATTTAATAGGAGCTATTTAGGTGAAAATAATCCGGAAAATGTTCTTTGGAGCTTCGCTGAAAGAGGAACTTTAGTACCAGACTGAACTGCTTTCCAGCTTGGTGCTAACCACACCCAGCAGCGACGTCACAGTGTACCGACACACCCTGGCGTACGCTCCGACATCACTACGGCGAGGGCAGGAGATCAACCACTAGAGGCCCGGCCAAAGACAAGGTTTTTCAGCTGTAGGGAAAGAAAAATTCCCGAGGATGCCGCAAATGAAAGGCTGGCGATGAAACACATCTTAAGTAAACTGGCTTAAGTAAACTGAGAGGGGAGCGACTTCAAACATCCTACAAACAGTTGTGGGAGACGTTATTGGTAATTAGTTGAGCTAAACTGTACCTGCTTTACTTGCGAACGGAGACCGTGAGGCACTTGAACCCACGAGGATCTGTTTTTCTTTGTTTAGCCGCACTTGCATTTCACATTCCAATTGGTCGAAGGACAGAAAGTGACAAATCAAAGTAAGGATTTCATCTATTTTTCCTCGTTCTTTCTCCCCATTGCCTCAGACAGCCAGTGCACATGATAAATGACTCCTGAAGATGATAAACAATATGAAATCTTTTTTCCTGAACATCAGTCTTTTCATGTCCTTTCTCATTTTCTTTGTTTCAAATCTTTCAAGCCAACTCGGTTCTATTTTACTTTCTTTCTCTTTTCTTTTTCTTTTTTTTTTTGTCTTTTGACTTTGCCTTCTGTCTTTTTGGTGAACTTCGCTCTTCTCTCCTGCTCTGTGTTTAACAGGCGCTCCGTTCCCAGATTGTCCTCCTCAGAGAGTCGGACTGACAACCCGTACGACTACAGACATCTGCTGAGGAAGACCTCGCAGAGACGAAGGCTCATCAAACAGTACTGAGCACAGGGGGGGGGCTGAACTTGATAGCCATTTGGTAAAAAACTGTCAAAACCTGAAGCATCATTCAGGCTACGTGGCAATTTGTTATCATATATCACGGTATACAATATGAGTATTTGATTCATCACAGTTTCTTTAAAAAAGCAAAAAAAAACGACTTTAGTTAGGGAAATTTAAAGGTACCGATTTCACTGATTGTAGGTCACCACCAGTCTAATGTAACGCAACACTGACAGAATGCAGGTACATGTAAATAATAGAATGCTATGCCCTTTAAACTTGCTGTAAAAGATGGTTTTATTTATGTAATTTGTAAACTAGACATTGCTACTCCTGCTTATTTTGCAGTATCAATCTCCTTTCAGAAGTTTTTTTTTTTTTTGGCCTGTTCGTGTGTGTGATGTCGTCCACGTCCCATCCATTTAAACATCAGATATCGTTGTATAAAGTCTAATAGATCATGTAAATATGCAGGTCGTGCTCTTACAACTTGACGACTCTGCCTTTCCGTCCACGCGGAGGAATGTGTCTTTTGGGAGATCGGCTTCGGCGTTGTCGTGTCGCATGAAATGTACATAGTTTTTCTGTGCTGTGACCATCTGGTTTGTTCACGTGAGGAAATAAAATACCATCAAATTCCTTGTGATGTTTCATTTATCCTACATTTAAGACTATCTGTCTCTGTGCAAGGTGAGAGTATTTTGAGATGAATGTGCCGTACGTGCTCCTTAATTCATATTCAAGCCTCTTTTTCCTTTTTTTTACTGCAGTGCCCATTTCAACTGAAAATATTTAATTCCTGTGGATGAATAATTGAAAAAAAACGGTTCGATATCAGACGTAAACAGCAGCAGCTGTGGTCATGTTGATATCAAACCATTCTAGCGGGTTCCTCTTGGTGTAGACTTTTCTTTCTCATGTTGACTTGAACATTTCCATGAGATTCAAACTCTGACCTTTCTGTGTGACATTTTAAAGGAGGCAAACCGCCCACGGGGAGTTGTTAGTGAATCCCCGACAAAAGGGCTGACTGCACGGCCACACTGGCACGGAAAAGCCACACACACAACCAAATAAATCCAGAAGAAGGAAAAAAAAAAAAACACAGACAACTGGGATATGCCCCAGTTGTCCCGTGACCCTGCAGGTACAGACAGTGGGAGGGAGGATAACATGGAAAGAAGGAATGCGATCGCTCCTTTTGCAAAGAAAAGAACAATGATTTTTAAGAATTATACAAAGTTATTCCAAGAGGCTCTATTTTCAATATGTACAGAACTTTAAATCTTTAGAAGAAAAATGATATATGAGGAAAATCCATAAACCAGTCATAGAGAACAACAGACATACTGTAACTCAGCATATACAAATATTATAATGGCTTTGCCGAAGGGGTCTGGTTATTTTAATCATTCTCTCTGGCAGTAGATGGCGGCTGGTGATTGCTCCCGTGAATCACAGCAGATGTGGCTCCGCGGAGTTCTTGACGCCCGCGGGCTCCGTTTGCTCCCATTCGTGGACAAAAACGGTGCCGAAGGTGTCGGCGGTGGACTGTAACGCCGTGACACGTGACGACAAGTGCGTGTGCAGTCGGGACTCTGGCGCTGGTTCGACCTCCAGCCTCAGTCCACGTCCGGCACCTAGAACCAGCGCCCAGGCGGATTCCTGGTGGAGAGATCTGCAGATTTGCGGGGCATAGAGGCGTTGCATTTTATTTTATGGACGGAATGCTTTTCTTGCTGAAGAACAAGGAACCCAAGTAATCGGTGCAGCTGAAAGGGAGCTATGGGAAACAAGTAAACTACAGTAAGTAGGCTGAAAGAAGTACTGGGTAATGAAATACTTTTTGGAGTAACGCGCCCCAAAACCGAGGAGAGAGGAGGGACCCGTGCGCCCTTCGGTGCGTCTGAACCAAGTCTCCCTCGCCGCCCCGCTGCTTCCTCCACCGGGGGCGGGCAATTCAGAGCAGCGGGTCTCCCAGAAAATAGGTCTGCGAACGCCGGGCAGACGGGCTAGCATGGCGGCGCAAGTTCGGGATGTCGCGTGGAAGTCGCGACGCACGACGCACGACGCAGCGCGGCTCGTCACGACCCCAAGTGAATCACGGAGGGGTTTCTTGAGTGACGTGAAACCCGGGTTAGACGCAATTAGGCACGGCTTAGCCTGCGAGCTGCATATTTACCCGCAGCTGTAGCTTCTGGCTGCTTTTTTTTTTTTCCAGACCACTTTTTCATCGCCTCCTGGTTTTGCGCTTCTTTTTAATTTGGATTTGAAATGTAGCACGTCTCCATCCAAGGCAGAAATTTCGCTGTAGATTTTTTTTTTTTGTCTTTGTTGTTTTTGTTTTGCGCGCTGAACTTGCTCAGACTCTCCTGCGATCTATTCTTTTCTTTTTTTTTTTTTAACAAGTGTGCGCCGCTGTGAAGTCGAGCGTCTGCGGATTTCTCTGGGAAGACGCCGCTTCATGCTTCTTGCACCTGTGGACGCTTGCAAAAAAAAAAAAAAAGAAAAAAAAAAAAAGAGAGAGCGCGCACCGAGGACGCATTCGCCGGTGATTTTTTTTTTTTTTTTTTCCCCCCCTCACATACAAGACTCGTTTTGATTTTCAGGAGCTTTCCCAGCAGCATAAAAGCGTCTATCGGATGCACGGCTGGGTCCTCGGCAGTCGGAGAGGTCTGGTCGGATTCAGCACCGCATCGGCTTCGAGCAGCTCCCGGTCGACGCTCGTGGATGGGCTCCGTCGGTCTCCCTGTCACCTGCAACTCCTAACTACCGGCAACAATGGCATCACACGGTTTTTGGTCTCTTGGCGGGGATAATGCGGGGGCCAATACCGGGAGTCAGAGCCCCAGTACGCGTGAGTGGCTTTTTTTTTTTTTTTTTTGGTCTTGTCTTCAAACCACCTCCGACGGACCGGGCGCAGCACCGATTCCAGGGCACCGTCTCAAGCCCAGTGCCCTGCATTTGGTGTTACCGCCACCGAATCCCAACCAAACGGGCCCGCTGTATTCACGGGGGGGGGGGGCTCTAACACCCGCCTTACAGGGCTGCTTTTATTCCAAGTTGCATGGCGCCTCGTATGCCGTTGTCTGAAAGTTGGACTGAACCCTGAAGCCCGCACACTGCTCGACCTTTACCTGATTTATCCCCTTCTCTCTTCCAGCCAGGGCCTGGTGCCAAGCGGCGGCCCAGAAACTGTCCGGAGGGATTGGATCGAAATTATGTGGTATGTTGGTGCAAGGGATGGCTGGGTGGGGGTGAAGGGGGACGCAGTTTGGGCGACGTGCCATTTGCTATTTCCATTATACCTGTTTTACGAGCCGGCCTTGTTGACAGAGCTACAAAAAAAAATCTCACTGCTGTTTTGTGGTCTCGAAAGCGCTGCTCAATGTCGGGGAAGTGGAGAAGCCCGCCGATCCGGCCGCCCAGCAGCAGCCGCTGCCGCCGCCGCCGCCGCAGACGGCCGCCGGCGACTGCGGCTGCAACAAATCCTGCAGCTGCACCAAAGCCGCCGTGGTCTTCTCCGACCTCTACTCAACAGGTACGACGCCACAAAGTGAAAAAAAAAAAAAAGAGAGAGCTGGATTTGTAAACACCGCCGGGCTCGGAGTCAAAGCATGGCCTTGCAATGGATTGGCTTCTTTTATTCAGTGTGGGAAAAAAAAAAAAAAAATACCACAAATAAGTCCTTGTTTGCAGCATGTTATTCTTTCAAATAAATTAAAACAGGAGCGTTTTGTACGTGCATTTGCATTTTGCGAATACATTTTCTTTAAATAACGTGGATTTAAATGTAATTTCCTTGAGATGGTTGGTTCCCGCGGGCATTAAAATGCACGTTGTACGCGAGACTCACAGAACATCCGCCTACATGGGAGGAAATAAACGATTATCTGTGATCCACATCTCGACTTCATGTCTCCGAGACCCGGGGATGATGCCACGCTGAACAATTTTTTTTTTTTTTTTTTTGCACTGGTGGACTGTTTCGGAGAGGTCACCTTCAGCCAAATCTGATCCGCTGAGCTTCGCAGGGAGGAGGTGTGAAAAAAAAAAAAAGTCGCCCTTCAATCACCTGAGCTGTTAAAATAATAAGAAACGTGGTCTTCTTTTGGTCTGGTTGTTTCGTGGATGTATCGGCCCGTAGGATAAATTCACAGCAAAAATTCGACTTGAGGTCCCATTTTTAAAGGCCTGCAAACACACACGATACATCAGTGCAAGTAGAAAAACGTCTCCCTTCGCTTAATTTTTATTAATTTTTCACCCCCCCCACCCAACCCCGCCAGACCTGTTACCTGCCACGGACGGCGACGCCAAGACGCTGACCTTTCTGCAGGAGGTGGTGGACATTTTGATGGCCTACATCGTGGAGTCCTTCGACCGGGAGACGAAGGTGATCGACTTTCACTACCCCAACCAGCTGCTGCAGATGAACAACTGGGAGCTGCAGGACGAGCCGGCGACCCTGGATGACATCCTGATCAGCTGTCGCGCCACCCTGAAATACGCCATCAAGACAGGTAGGCCTAGGGCTGTGTGGTGCGCTTGCAAAATACACTAAACATCGATTTTAGTGTTAGGAAATACACCCCCTCCCTTTTTTTTTTTTTTAAACTGCATCTGTTATATGTAGATTAGGCCTGGAATCCGGCCTGCTGTGTGAAATAAGATTAAAACCTTATTAAAACACACATTAAATAGAATGTAAATGGTAATAACAGGAGACCTGCCACAGGATCTCGTAAAATACCGTTAAAAAATAATAAAATCTACTCAACTTGTGAAAAAAAAATCACTAACTACCATAAATTATATAATTTAGTTGTAGGATTTATGGGGGAATACTATTGACGGTTTTTGTTGACGGATATCCTCCAAAGCTATTCACATTGAAGGCAGGATAAATGATGCCCTGTGGGGGGGGGGACCAAAATCCACCTGGAAGTTGTCCCTCCTCTCCTCCTCCCGACCGTCAGAGCAATAAACGCAGTGACGCAGTAAATCTGGTTCACCGGGTGGGGGGTCAGTAGGCTAAGAACCACAGCTCTCTCCTGACTGGCACATGCAGGAGGGACATTTACAGTAACACCCCCCCCCCCAAAAAAATAAAGTATTGATCCCTCTTTTCGTAGCACTTTGCCTTAACCCCTCTAGTTTAGCATTTATAGGCCTTTTATGAACATTTATTCAATGGTTTACGGCTGTACCGCAGGTACAAGGTGAAGTTGAAATACATCAACACTTGTATCTGCGCACAGCTACACTTACGGTGCGTGACAACCCATTTCTTCCATGTTTATATGCCGCTCCGAAAACGTTAAATACGGGGGGTTAGAGTAAAAATGTTGCGGGTTCATAACGTAAAATAGGTGGGGAAAATTCAAGTGTGCGCATCTCAGGCAATCGCTGTTCCGAGGAGAAACGTTTGACGCGCCTCTCGTTTCTCCAAAGGTCCACGAAGAATCCACATTTAATTCGTTTCAGAAAAAGCTCCCCTGCCCGTATTTATAGACACCGGGGCGGGACAACCCCAATTTGGGGGACTGTTTACCCAACCACTCGACTCCCAGATTACCCATGTCACACCACGTGTGATCGTCATTTCTCCAGATGATTCGACGCGTCACTGCAGCTGCATTCCTAACCTTCAATTAAAGGGTTTGGGAGTCGACGGCTTTCTGTGCCCTTTTTTTTTTTTTTTTTTAAGCACACAAAAAGCAGATTTCAATTTTCCTGACACCAGATGAAACACGCACACCTCACGCCCCCCCCTGCTCCTTTTCATTCAGCCCACCCCAGGTACTTCAATCAGCTCTCCACGGGATTGGACATGGTTGGACTGGCAGCCGATTGGCTAACGTCCACCGCCAACACCAATATGTGAGTATGCCTGCCCGCACCGCCGTGATTTTAAATGATAATGACAATGAATTCCATTTCCGGTCCACCCATGCGCACTCTGGTCTGTGTCTGCACCGGCTGATAGCGGCTCTTTTTTTTTTTAACTCAATCATGGCAAATGAAAAGGGTGAAATAAAAGGCAGCCCCCACCCCATTACACCCCCACTGCAACCCCCTCCCACCGCTGCCTTTTACCCCCCCCCCCCCCCTTCACCTCCATACCCATGGGGTTTCAAGGGGGAGAAAATTAGCTCTGAAATTAAATTCAGACTAATCTGAAGCTAATTTCGGCGTGTGTTTTCGGGGTGATAAGCTCAGCACGCATCAGCCATGGCAACCGAGACACTGCAACATAAACCCTCATGTTGACACTTGGGTTGTTTGTTTTTTTTTAAATTTTGCTGCAGCTAACACAGGCATGTGCAAATAGAAAGCTGTATCAGCAGGCACACACTGGAAATTTACTTTTTAATGCAGCAGGGATGGTGAAAATGTGAGACTTCTGTACAACAGAGAGCCCATTTGGGTCTATGAAATGTAGCCTAGGATGTTTGAAAAGCAGTAGAAAACAGTTATTAATTTGTATTAAATTTGGATGCATGCTGGTACATTTTGTTCAGAAGCATCCGTGCTATTTAAGGTGGAACTATTTTAATAATTCCACATTTTTAGTGCAGAAAATATTGTTTTTTTTTTATCCTTAAAGAATTTTAAGTAGTTTGCCTGGTTTATCTACCTATGCGACGATTCCATCTCTAAGCATGTCCTGAAACACCCAGACTGCAGGGGGGGAAGTGTCAGTTTGCTGGCGGTTTTTCGGTGATGATTCACGGCGTGTTTTGTGTAACCACCGCCATGTGACGCCCCCCCTTGTGTAACGCAGGTTCACCTACGAGGTGGCTCCTGTCTTTGTGCTGCTGGAATACGTCACCCTGAAGAAGATGAGGGAGATCATTGGCTGGCTGGACGGGCGAGGAGATGGCATTTTCTCTCCTGGTACGTATGTTTGTATGTGCGGCGTCGCCGGTCCCGCCACCCCTCACTGAAAACGGAACCGCCTGTGTGAGAGAGGGTGTGTGTGTGTGTGTGTGTGCTGAAATGTGTCGATTTGCATTTTGATGATATAAATGGAAGTCATTTCAAAGCCAATTAGCATAAAATAATTTTCTTTTCCCATCTTAAGCCCCCACCCTATCAAGCCCCAGTCTCGAATTTTTTTCCCAAGCGTTTCTGGTCGTCGCACGATGAGGAGCGATCTTGGGAGAATTTAATGACAGACTGTGACTGGCTGTGACACTGTGGAGAGTGAGCCGTGACTTTGGATGCTGTCTCATCTCGTGACACGCTGTGAACAAAAGATTGTCTTGTTGCTGTTGCTGTTTCTTCATTTTAAACACGCACGGACATTTTTAGACACTGTTCCGCTTTGTGCCGGTTTGAAAAAAACAAAAACAAAAAACAAAAACCCTCCATCAATCCCATCAGACTTGCTGGTTAAAGCTGTGGTGTGGGCTGACACTGACTGGCTGGCCGTAAATCACTGAGGCCCTGTCTGTCCTCTAGGTGGTGCTATTTCTAATATGTACGCCATGCTGTTGGCCCGCTTCAAGATGTTCCCTGAGGTGAAGGAGAAAGGAATGTCATCTGTTCCCAGACTGGTGGCCTTCACGTCCGAACATGTAGGCATCTGTGCTTCAGTTAAGCTGATAAATGTTTCCCCTGCATTGTCGATGTGTGTCTTAACGGCTCCAATAATGTCCACTGATCCCTGTTTGAACGGTTCCATGAGACCAAATGCCAAAGATCATCTTCTCCAGTGCAAGAATAACAGAAAACGGCATGCACACTGGCTGCTTGATGTGTTTTTGTTTTTTTAAATAGTGACTTTCACACCACCAGCACCGATATAAAGCTGACATTGCGTGTCAGAGTACAAGGTGACTGGTGTGTCAGTCACATTACGTGTCACCTCCTTCATCCTTAAATGACATTTGAAAGAGCAAAAAGCCATTAAATAACACACAAACCTTTTGTTATTATTATTATTACTACTACGACATATTTCTAGAGTTTTTTCCCCCCCTGTGATCCGGTATCTTACAGATATGTAAATATAATCTCTTTTTTTTTTTTTTTTTTTTCTGTAATCTTTCAGAGCCATTTTTCCATCAAAAAAGGCGCAGCTGCTCTTGGCATCGGGACTGAAAGTGTGATCTGCATCAAAGTAGATGAAAGGTAAAACCCAGCCTCTTTATGCGATGCACCTGGTGGAAAAATGTACGGCAGCGGTGGGAAAGAACATTCACTCAAGTGCTGTACTTACATAAAGTTTTATTTATACGCCACTACAGTCCTGTAGGAAATATTGCACTTTTTATTCCACCACATTTATATGAAAGGTGTCGTTACTTTGCAGGTGAAGATTTGACCTAAAACGACACGTGATGCGCTTATGTAAAACAATATTTTGTTAAAGATTGAACCTAGTGGTTTCCAGCCTCTTTGGCTTGTGGCCCCTCACAAAAAAAAGCAGTGTTTGTATGGGGCCCATTGTCAACTTTCAGATGCCTTTTTTAAAGAGTAAACTGCTGCTTACATAGTGACGCATCAGAGTTAACAACCTTACAATGTCATCTATAATAATATATCACTCACAGGGGCCACTGGGGACTTTTACTCCTAACGGTGTATTTCTATGTTGCCGTTTTTTGTTATTTTTACTTATAATAGAGCATTCACCGCTGAATTCACAAGCAACTCAAGTGGGCAACTAAAGATTGATTTTCGTTTTTATGCAGCGGCAAAATGATCCCGGCTGACCTTGAGAGGAGAATACTGGAGGCGAAACAGAAGGTAACGTGATACAGATTTATAACTCTGCTATGGACGGACAGATACTACTTCATGCAGCACTGATTTTTGCGGTATTCAGTGACTGAAACCACAGCGATGATGAGGGAACTGGGAAAACACATGGGCGCTGTTATAGCTGCATCAGTAGGTGCTTTCTGTACAGTCATTTTTCGTCCTTGCTTATGCAGGGTTTTGTTCCTTTCTTTGTGAGTGCAACTGCTGGAACGACAGTGTACGGAGCCTTTGACCCGCTCATCGCCATTTCTGACATCTGCAAAAAGTACAACGTCTGGATGCATGTGGACGTGAGTAAAACGACCGGGAATTGACACACTGAAGACCTTAATGTATGAACAGAAATCTGCATAAGCACTTCCTGTTGCCTGCTTTAAAATGTTATTATTGCCACACGCGCGCGTGATGCACAGTATCTCACCGCGGCAGGGATTTTTGAGAAGAAATACAGAGCTCGCCAGTGAGTTTGACAAATCTATTACGTCTGACTCGCCTCTAACTGCTTTCGGCTGACCCAGATAGGAGCCAGCCATTTCCTATCTAACACTGGAGATTAGGAAAACTGGAACAGAGGCTGTAAATCATCTCCTCCCCTGACTTTGCCATCATGGCCTCGCTCGCTGAAGGAGCTCTATCTATTAATGAAGGTGATTTAGTCCTGACAGGGGGACACATCTATTAAGAGACGTAGATGGCCTTGTCCATCATTCATCAACTAGCTGGAATGAGGGGAAAAAAAAAAAAAACACACACACATCCTGCTTTTAGACTGTTTGTGGCACCTGCTGCTTTTGTGGATGCAGGTTTAGGAAGAGAACATCCATCACATTTGACATGGACAACGCTGCCGGGCTAATATACACATAAGACTGAACAGCAGAGCTTGACCAATAAACTGGCTGGGCCCCAATACAGGCCAATGTTTGCAGTACTGGTGTATAGATTATCCGGTAAGTGTCTCCATTACCTAGTTTGTCCACTAGAGAGCACTGGCAAGTTTATTTTTCAAGTACAAAATGTCCTGTACAGCGCATATTGTGTTCACACACACACAAAAAAAAAGGCAACCCCTGTAATAAAAGGTTGCTGTCAATGACGAGGTACATGACGCTAAATGTGCAAACTGACCCCTACCCAAGACCTTTAAGTTGTTTTTGACGGTGTCACGTGTATCTGTCTGTCCTGTTAGGGTGCGTGGGGAGGAAGTCTCCTCATGTCCAGGAGACACAGGTGGAAGCTGGACGGAGTTGAGAGGCAAGTGGCTCGGACACAAACACTGACACGTGTAAGAAGCTGCTGAGGGTTTGAGACGATGATGCATGACGGCTGTGTTTTTGTAAACTGCAGAGCCAATTCAGTTACATGGAACCCACACAAAATGATGTCAGTCCCCCTGCAGTGTTCTGCGCTGCTGGTCAGAGAGGAGGTAGGCCATATCCCATCAAACAGCACTCAGAATCCAGTTCAGTGCACGTGCCCCTTTCTGTTTTCCCGGGGTAATCCGTGGCTTGTTGTCTCAGCCGTAAGCATTCTGAATCTCACCCCTCGACAGGGCTTGATGCAGAACTGCAACCAGATGCACGCCTGCTACCTGTTCCAGCAGGACAAACACTACGACCTTTCCTATGACACCGGAGACAAAGCGCTGCAGTGTGGACGCCATGTGGACATCTTCAAGCTGTGGCTCATGTGGAGGGCCAAGGTAGGGAAAAGCCAACGTGAGAACTTGCTGTCTGCGCTCGTTTTCTGTGAAGGGTTTTGTGGTGGTAAACATCCTCTCTCAGTGAGGTAAAGCCTTTTGACAGTGAGGTTAGGTTGTTAATTTCGCTCTTACCGATGTGTGAAGCCAGCCTGTGCGTTTGCAAAAGTGAAGCGCGGAGGATTTCTCGATCAGTGGCAACCGACGGGAACACACCGGAACTCGCAAAGACAGTAATGTCGTACTTTTTTTAGGTTATTTTGAATTTGTAAATTAAATTTGCAAGGAACAATGTGCAAGTGTTAGTGTGATATGTTGTTTGTAGAGATATTGCCACTGTCTGAAGAAAGCTAAACCTGCTACTTATATTACTGCCATGTTTTTTTTTTTTGGAATAAAACTATTCTGAACCAAATTATTTTATTGGTTACTCAAGTCTCTACATTGTCAAATTCATCCTCGGAGTTTCCCTCAGATTCGTGCTCTTTTGTGTTCTTTTGACTTTGCGTTTGACTAATTTTCAACATGTCATACACATGGCAGACGTATACGTGTCAAGAGACTGAAAGTAATACAGATATAGGACATTTTTAATCAGCTATCCGGTGTAAAAAGAAAAAGTCTATTCTCATTTACACAGTTTGTGACCTTAGAACTGTAAGGTTCTGGTATATTTGTCAAAAGAGTTATTTACACAAAACTGTATTTTGACAAGTTAACGATTATTCCCTACATATCTTCACACTCATTCTCTAACTTAGTTCTATAATGTTCTACCTGCAACGTACCAATCAGTGTAGGGAATGTTGACAGGAGGACCAATGGTGTTCCGCCTCACAACTGATGGTTTTATTACCGACATTGTAAGTGACTCCGTTACAGATGCCAACTAACCTTGTGTGAACTTAGTGAAGAGCTGATTTTTGTCCAAATTAAAGCATGTTGCTGAACTGCTGACCGTTCCCAAATATCTTCTACCATAACTTCATTCAGTCGTCCGTACATGGATTTGGTGTATTAAAACAAAGTTTTAAAAAAAACCCATTTAAAGGATTTTGATATTAAATTTTTAGGATGCCTATTATTTTGACAACTAAGAGATTTATTCTGTATATTCGTTTTGGTATCTAAGATGTGAAATATTTGCATCTTAACGTCTAAAACCCACTCAGAATCCAGATGAAACCTTATAATTCCAAGGTCAAGTTGCCCGAATAACTTCAGTTTTACAGTATAAACATAATTGGCACAACTCAAACAGATTGAACGGATCTGGATCACTTCTCTTGACAGGGCACCATTGGGTTCGAGGCTCAGATTGACAAGTGTCTGGAGCTGTCGGAGTACCTCTACAACAAGATCAAAGACAGAGAAGGATACGAGATGGTCTTTGACGGGAAAGTATGTTCATATTTAACTTTCTCTCTCCACAAGGGTAATTCATCCACAGCCACATAACGAGAGGAAGGGCAGCTAACATCAGTCCACGTTGCTCCTTTTACTTCAGCGTATTCAGTATCGTCATGGCTGACTTGATTGGCAGCGCAGTGTGTTCTTGCTTTGGGTTGGATCGATGCCATTTTTACCTCTAGCTGCCAGTATAATGTGCTGCTATTATGTTCAATGAATAGCATAATGGCCTGTAATTGCTCATCTGCATATGAATAGCGGAGTGTCTGAAATATCCACTACCAAGCTGAACTGCAACAACAAAAAGACACGCAGGGTATGATGGGGTTATTAAGCTAAAAACTCTTTTATAAAAGGAATGCTTGGACACCCAGAGTCATTTAGAGTGAACACTCTCTAACGTTTCGAGGGCTATTATTTTCCTGCTGGGTCACAAAAGGCTAAGAGTATCACGATGGGGAAAAAGCCAAGTCCTTTGGGCATCGGCCCAGGTGTTCCCTTGTCTGTGCCTCCCATTACGCCCTCACATCAATCTGATGTCGAACACACGGCCACCGAATCCGGTGGTAGTATGCGTGGGCTTCAGATGCCAAAAAAAATAGAGCTGTGAGGTGCTTTCAGACGCAGCGAGTGTCTGAGGAGGAGGCAAGCTACGTGTCTGATGCGAGGAACACCTAATGGATTTTCTTTTCTGAGATGTGAAGCGCCGTTTTCAATCAAAACCTGCTCTGGCTTGGCGAAATGGATGAGCTACTGTTACTTTCAGCACTTTTTGATTTGGAGGAATCTGTAGGATTCCAGGCAAGGATGGCTTTAGATTACTTTAAATTTACATTGCATATGTAAATATATGTATAGGTATATGTAATACATGTTTTCAGAGTATGCCCTGTGCATAGGGCTTGGTGATATGTTTGAATAATATTCCTGTATATCACAATGGAGGAAATGTATGCAAAAGCACATACATTAATTAAATAGATGTCCTCTCTTACGCATTACATCAGAAAACCACTCTTTATGTTAAAAAAAACACTTATTTACAACCTTCCCTACTAATTTGCTAGTGGCTATAATGTTTTTAAGCACACTGTAATTAAAACTGGGGGTAGAAGGTTTGTGGGTTTGCGTGATTGTAGCGTCTCCTGAATTATTCTGGCTTGAACCTGCATTCACTACTAAATGATGCCGATGTGAGCAGCGAGACGCAATTAAAACATTCAGGTAGCGGAATGAAAATAATTGGCTAAAAGTTGCTCAAAAGCTTTGTAAAGCTCAGGAGAACTGCGGAGTCGGAGGGTAATTCTCTGCGAGTGTGTTGCTACGCGTGCCCCGTTTCACATTACGCATAGTCGTTGTTGATGTATTTTAGGTACAAGAATATCGATTAAATCTGCTTTAAACATACAAATAATTTAGCTAGTTTTTGAATTACAATGTGCTTGAAAAGAAGTCAGTTTTCTCAAATTTTTATGTGAGTATAAAATCTCTCAAATTATTCTGATAGCTTAAATTTTTACCTGTAGAAAAAATTAGTCAGTCCCGTTGAACATACAGCTGCCACTGGGGGGCACCAAGGCACTGCAAACGGTGGCTTTAGTTTTAACAGGATAATTCTTTTAAGAACCACACAATCATCCTATCACGATAAGATTCCACTTAAAGTCAGTAACATTAAGTTATTCCCCAGCCTTACATGTGCACGTTTTTGCTTTTGCGCTACTCTGGCAGTTTACTCCGCTCATCTCTTGTCGACTGTGTGTTTCCGCAGCCTCAGCACACCAACGTCTGCTTCTGGTACCTCCCCCCTGGGATCCGCTACATGGAAGACAAAGAGGAGCGAAAGAAACACTTGCACAAGGTGGGTGAGCGGAGATAAGAAGCCCGACTGCCGTATCTACCAAAAACACCTTTTCAGTTCACCATTCTCCTGCCCTGCAAGCCGTTCATTCCTACCCAGCTTGACCATTACACGTCCTCCTCATTAGGGACAACACAGATGTTCACTTCAACTCAGGATTTTTTTAAAAGAAAAAAAACTTTGCCATGCACATGAGAAGTTGTTTATAAATTGAGACAGTCTTAAAATAAGAGACTGTCATTGAGGAAGGATATCACGTGCCAGACTCAGAGGGAGGGAGGCTATTCAGTTAGCTAAAGTGACGGCCATTCAGAGGGGCCCACAGCAGCAGTGGCCCACTAATTGACGATTCAGACGAGCAGATGGTGTACGTGCCAGCCATACAAAGAGCTCTCCCCGCTCTGTTTCCCTCCGCAAAACCGCAAAACCATAAATCGTTACCGTCTTTGTCATAATTCATCAGATGGAGAGGTTTCCTTTTGTTTTTCGGGGTTTGATTGAAAGAGCACTGTGGCCGTTGCTTCACTGGCCCGAGTGTTTGGCCAGCTTGCCCTTTTTTCCACATGGAGATTGAGGAATGCCGCAATGTGCACAGTGCTAATAGGGCAACTATTCGCACTCGGAGGAAAAAGTCCGAACTGAAGGCGCTTTCCCCAATTCCCCAATTGCCTTAATTACTATTTCAAGAGGACGGGAAGAACTGGAAAATGATCAAAAAGACTGATTCGAGGTAATTCCGCGGCTGCTGATTGATTATTTAACAGGAAACTGCAGGCCTGACAGCTGTGGCAAAACACCTGCAAGAGATTTAGAAGAAATGGCTGATTATGTGATGAGAACTACAGAGCACTAACCACAGCACTGTGGCATCTATATATAAGCCTCTATACATGACTAACCACTGCAGCAGACTGGAATTTGACAACCGAAATTGAAACCAACTTCTACTTCTTGAGGAGTTTTCAAAGTTGCTCCTATTTTTTCAACTTCATACCCCTTTTAGTTTATTAAAACCCCTTACTAGATTATGTTGGACCTTTGAGTCATAGTTTAGTTTAGCCCTTAACCCAAAGCTGCAGTATATTGTCATCTTAAGTTACTATATCTTATGTACCTTTCCTATGACATTGCTAAAGTGCATTGAGAGTCACTTTCTACCTTTATTTTATTTTTTACAGATCCTACAACATTCACAGAAATAGAATATTTCAGAGACACTTCTTTTGAAATGTTTTTCCTCAGTAAAATGCCTTAATAAGTTGGTGTCGGTCAAAACAAGGAGTGGGGGTTTCAAACTTGTAATTGAATCTGCCACAGCTCATCACAGCACAGAATCCAGCACCGCCAGCGGGACCCGGCTGAGCACAAACTAAGTGACTGTCACTGCTTTGCTCCCTGAAGATAACCCCTCAACTTGGCAGCAGCAGCAGTCCAGAACCGTGTGCGTCGGGCTGGTGTCAGATTTAGTCGTCAGCCCGGTGGGAGATAATGGACTACACGGACCAGCTTTAGAGTAATCTTGGGGGGGTGAAGATGTTAGATGTTTAGTTGCTGAAAAAAGAGAAGGAAAAAAAAATGAAAAACACAAATCTTTTCATAACTAGAAGGTACGCAAACACAAAAGACAATGATTGCCGTATGAGTGGTCATCAGTAGTCAGTGTTTTTACATTCAATCACTGTCTGACTCAACAAGTGTACATAGGAAACTGGATATTATCAGTCCAAATGTAGTCATGTGATTACATTGTATATTTGGTATAAAGCAGAAGCATAAAAGGTTTCATTTTGCTGCATTTTTATATTCGGTTCCACTTCCAAGTAATCCAGAGTTTGCAACATGAAATCACATGGACTCACAAGGTGGGTGAGTCCAGGTATGTCCGAAAATGAATGAAATCAACATCAACTGTACCCATAAAACTAATGAGCAAACCTTAAAAAACATTCAAGTAATAATTGTGTGCACAAGGACGGATTCAAGAGCCAGACATCTTAAGTGTGCAGGGACATATTTATAGGAATACAGCAGGTTTCTGTGTTCAGGACATGATTTAATGTGACACAGGTTTATATATTATTCATTTCATTATAATGATATTCATAACAAGAGTAGAGTATCAGCAGTATTGAGACTTTAGGTATCAATCAGTCCATCCCTAGTTCTCAAAGCCAGAACTGAAAGTCGTGATTTTGAAGGTTGCAAAGCAAAGTAACTGTTTCTCATTCAAATCTAGTCTCTCTTGTGTGATCGTAACCTCTCCTGTAACTTTGTAATAAATAATTCAGGCTGAATCTATCGGCTCTCTCAGGTGGCCCCAGTGATTAAAGCGAGGATGATGGAGTACGGGACGACCATGGTCAGCTACCAACCACAGGGGGACAAGGTCAACTTTTTCCGCATGGTCATCTCAAATCCCGCTGCTACCTTCGAGGACATCGACTTTCTTATTGAGGAGATTGAACGCCTCGGCCAAGATCTATAAGACTCATCTCACCAATTCCTCCTGTACGTTTCCCCTTGACGGATGAATTGTTTTGTCGTGAATGTACTGGTAAACTTTTTCTTTTCTCTCTCTTTCCTCCAAAGTCCCATATTTAAGAGTATATTTGAGAAAAAAAAAGATCTGGAGATATATCCGTATATTATGTATTGTAGCTTTGCCGTGGACTGACCTGGTCCAAAGCTATGTAAAAGTGCATTGTCCGCTTTTCCTATAGTGTAGTAGATCCCAGAGTAGTGTAAGTGATGTAACTTTATATGTACTTTTTGTGATATGAAATGCTTGTGCAATAGGTCAATGAGGAAGAGTTTATTTTTGAATCATTTCTCATTTGCCGAGTATGTTGTTAAGTGCCAAACGTGGTTGTGTTCTATTGTAACTTTAAATTTTGAACTTCTGGTTTAAAACTAAAGAAAAAAAAAAACTAAAAAAAAAAAAAAAAAGCACTTCACCTTACCTCAGCTTAATCAACTGCCTTTACATCTGCACATAGTCCATTCTAGCAGTGATTCTGGACAAATTCTCTTGACTGGTGATGTAAAGTATATAGTATACCAGCATATGTTAAAAAAAAGAATCCCAACCGGAGCAGGCTGTTGTGTGGATTTGGAACTATTTACAAGAAAAGAAGGCAAGGGAAAGATTTCCATTAAAAGTATAAAACAGTGAAGCCAATTCAAAGCATTTATGAAGGCACGTGGGTCCATCATGCGTCGCCTTGGCCTCTGACAGCTTGACAGACTTGTTAAACCCATTCTGTTTGTCACCAGCCATATGCGGGTATCAAAATGGGCACCATCTCCAACCAGGCTTTATATTTAGCATTGCTGAGTGGGCTTTGCATGTCATAATGATCTAAAATGAGAGCTAACGTAAAGTTATAATCGGTAAGATGTTGATTGTTTTACTACAATTAATGACCATTCAAACTATTTAATATTAGTTTTAAGTTTGAGTGGCAGAGTGCGTCTTTCACGCTTCTTTATTAAGACGCAATAAATAACCTCAGCCCAGGGTTTGTTCTGCTTTGAGCAGACACAGAGGTGGGTTTTAAGGTGTGTCAGCTGCACCCAGTGGTCGATGCGTGTTATTTACACGGATGTAATGAGCTGAGCTGAGTACCATGTTCCAAGATACTGCCGCATTCATTCCAGTGGAAGTTACTCACGCAGGTGCAAACACCAAACTTTTTTCTCATGCTTCCACGTTTCGGGGGCCAATAGAGCAGTGGTTCCCAACCATTTCGGCTCGCGACCCCTTAAAATGAGGCGATGTGTACTCGTCATAGGTCATGGCCTTAGTGTCGACATGAGAATGATTTTTCCTCCTTAGATTGTTTCATTTGAAGGATTTCTGAGGTCGTCGGAGGTGAAAATATCCAGTAATTCATGAGACAAAAAGGAAAAAATAGAGAAAAGTCAGAAAGCAGTGAACACTATCCTTTTAATCATCTCAGATCTTGGGGTCCTCTTATGGGGTCCTGGCCCAAGGTTGGGAGCCACTGCCATAGAGCATAGCCATTAAAGTCCTGGTCTGATCGAGGTGGCCATATCAGTAAAAATAATTTACTGATATGGCTGTTAAGGACTTTTTAATTTTGGACCTAATCAAATTCTTACCAGTGTTTGTGGCAGTCAGGAAAAATGTATTTTGTCTTTTTGCATCCGTTTCTTCTGTTATGATTGTGAAAGCGGGAGAACTGTTTTTTGAGCCAGTGGGCATCACAAGACCTGTAGTACTGACTACGGCCGCTGCTCCAAAATGGCCTCGCAGCCTAGCTTGGTTCCTGGGGGCTTTGTATTTTTTGAACGGAAATCTTTGACCTTTATTATTAAAATGCACTTGGTGTTGCCATCAGTAACCACAGGTGTCTCCAAATCAACCAGGACTGAGATCTTAAGGATTACAACTTCAAATTTGCAAGCCTCTCGAGAGGTTTTTCGGCAGTCGTGATTTTGGATGAGCACTTACTGAAAGATCGAGGATCTTGAGGAACTGGGAAACGGGGCTGTAATTGTTTTGTTTGGATATAGGAACTTCACCAGATTTGCAGCTACTGTATACCTGACATCACTTGCACTAAATCATCGGGGGAGGAGGAGCATCCCTTAGCATTGCAACTGAGATTTCTTCTTTATTCATTCACGAGCAATATTCGAGTATGGGTCCAAGCTATACACCCTGCAAAATATCAAAAGAAACAGTGAATTCAAGTGTACGATGGTGAACGGTAATCAAGTTTCCAGACCAAATGCACAGTAGTAAACTGAAAACTTGCTTACTGTTGGAGGGTTAGTTGATGGAATGTGAGCCCTGCTTTCACGAGCGGAGGTTCTGTAGCATTTTCATTAGAACAAGTTAGAAAAGCACAATTTGCTCTACATGGTCGGTCAGTGTACAATCACTTTTGATCATAGATTGTAAATAGTATTTCAAGATGTCCTAAGAACATATCTGTGTATACATACGTGTATATAATATATAACCAGAGACTATTTGTGAGGTAAAGTAATTCATATTTTCTCTATCTCCAATATAGATTACTTGTATTTTCATCCTGTTAGTCCAAAAGGCTATTTTCTTTTTCTTTGTGTATGTATATATGTATGTATGTATGTCACATACTCGATTTGGTTTGTGACTCTTTGAGCTATTTCAAAGAAAATGTGTTTCAGGGACTGGCTTTAAAGAAACTGACAGATTTCACCGTGAAATACTTACGAGTCTTACTCAGAGATGAACAGTGAGACTCTGGTGTTTGGATGTTAAACGAATATGCAAAGCCATTTTGACTCTGAAGCCCTGTGGTTTTTTTCGTGCACAAGTGATACTTGACGGTATGTGCCAATGTGTACCTTAGTGTGTTTGTAACTGTGTTGCCTTAGTATAAATTTGCCAGTATTGTCTAGTTTTCCTCCAAAGGGGAGGTTGTGCACTTTAGAGTATACACATGAACTAATAGCGTGCAATGTCCAATGGTTGTTCATGAGTTGATGTTAAAAAAATGCTACTCAAAAAATGTAACTTAAGCTCTTTGGTCTGAATGTGTCATGAATCGAGGGCCTGTTTGAAGATGAAAGCGTTTCATTTTTTCTCCCTTTGCAGTTTGTTACTATGAACCTTCTTGTTTAACTGTCTTACATCCCAACAGAGTTGAGTTTGAAAACTTTATTGCTCCTATTGCTTTTCTTCTCCCAAATAAAATGGGCGTACACACCGTGACACCGACAACATCAGATTTATAACAGCGACAAAGGAATCTCACTTTGGTGGTCTTGGAAAGCCAGACATGTTGTATCTCCTGCTGCTGCTGCTAGATTTGCTTCCTTTGCACGTGCATGCGATGCCTCGCCTATCCAGCTTGTTTGATACAAAGTCTCCTCTATATCTATTTATGTATACATGAAATTATATATATACAGTACGTGTAGCACCTGTAATTAGCTTTAGTGTCCAATGTATAGCTTAGCCTGTAGATTAGTGCACTGTCGCTCTAGCCTTTACATGTGATCTGTGTGTCTTGGGCTTCCTGTAAAGTTTCTCCGTGCCGCAAGCATGCTAACCTCGCCTAGCACTGTATACCTCTCCGCGCTTGATCTGACTATCTCTATCCTCTGTCTTTCTCTTCTGCTTGAAGACTGTCGCTGCTCAGAACGTAGAGTATTATATCTATATGTGTAGTCCCTCAGCATGTCTCTCCGAAAGCTCTTCTCTGCTCTGCACCTGTGCGACCTTTCCTCTCTTTCTCTTTTCCGCTTCGCCCTCTGGTAGCAGTGACGATGTATCCTCGCGCTTTCCTCTCACGTGTCTTGGCTACACCGCTGTCGTTCTGTCTGTGTGTCTGAGACGGTATGTCGACTCGTGTCATGGTGCCATAACGTCGCTGGTTTTGACTTAGTTTTGCCCAAGGCCCTTGACTCTATGGGATGTATGAGAAAGAGAATTAACAAGATTTGGGTCCGATTGTCCAAAAAATTGTCTAATGCAAGTGTTGTTAGCCTTTAACACAGAAATAGACAAAAAAAAAAATTGTACCCTGGTTTATTGCTTACAGGAATTATTGTTTATGAGAACAATTAAAACCCCTATTCCTCAGAGTGCAGTTCATTTTCACTAAATATGGTGCAATTTTTTGAATCTCATATTCTGCAAACTGCTGTGCTAGCTTCTCTCAAACGTTCATTTGTCCTGAACTATATGTTACTCTTGGGAAAATAGAAATAAATATTGTCAAAACAAAGTTTATTTGAATCTGTTTTCAATTCTTTTTGCCCTCAGGCATCCAGCAACATTTTTCAGAGGTACCTTTTGTCGTGCTTCACGTAGTAGCCTAAAAAAGCCCTTCATACATTTTGTCTCTCATTGGACGAAGCGCAGTGTTACGTGGACAGAAAAAAAGTTAAAATTCTTACATAACATGGTGAGAAAGTCCTTGAACAGCAAAAGTGGGACATGAAAAGTGGCACTTTCAGAGCACACTGCAAGGTAAGGACGTATCAGCGGCGCCAGCACTGCATTGTACATATTTATGTAATATTTTTCTGACCCCGAGGATCATTGTTTTAGTACTTTTTCAGTACGTGAAACACAATGCAGTGCATCCAAACTGGACTTAGTAAGCGCAGTTTGTGTACAATTAAGTGCAAACTTATTTGATAGCCCTGTATTTAATAACCTTTGTGAAGCTTAAAGTTGCCTTTTGCTTTATAAAAGAAAAATACTACTTTAAAAAAATAATATATGTCTTGCTGTAGAATCATCACCTTTCTTTGATACGGTCTCAACAATAATTAAATCACAAAAGCATAAGCTTCACAAATGCAAAAGATGCTTTCTGTGCCACTCTAGTCATAAATATGATATTTATATTTTTAACAGCATCACTGGTAGGTTACTAACTTCTCTCTAGGTGGCACTCTTACCTCACAATTTTGTGATGAAGGCGCAACAGGGACTGTATTTTTACCCTGCCTGAAAATAGGCATTGACTGGAAATGTGGCTGGAATTTCTGGCAAATACAAATTATTTTCCATTATTGTCTCAACGAGTTGTTATTTTTATAATTTCCTATCAATCATTTCAGATTACAACATCCTTCTGAGTCCAAATTGAAGATGAAAAAAGACATCCCGCACTGCGTGAGAGGTTCCCAGATGGTTTACCTCATCTTTCCCACTCATACACATACAGTAGATAAAGACGAAACTATCACATGGGAATAACCGCCATCTCTCTGACAAAGACTTGACCCACAACCCTACTTGTTCATGTGTGACATGAAGGCTCAAATAAGAAAGCGAAGTGTATCTTTTAAACAAAACATCTGGGGTGCACACTATCAGCTGGCTCTGACTGGAGGCGCACAGAGGAAATGGGTGGTTTCAGCATTACAAATATGACATGTTATCATAGTTAGTTAACCGTTTCCACACAGCAGTTTGGGTGTGTTTGCCGGTGAGGTCCACAATCAAGGCACCGATCAATGTCCAACACCTGATCAATCCACATCGGAATGTGCGAACTAAGAGGAAATCTGGTTCTGCCTCTTTACAGCTTCAGTCTTCAGTATTGTCTCCCTGTTGAGCCTTCTGTAGATATAATTTTAGCATGTAATCTGGTTGACATCTGTACCTAATGTTCTTCCTGTGTAGCTATACTGTTTGTAGGGTATGGCTACCATGCTACAGTGTTTCACCGTGAACCCTCTTCAACAGCTAAATGGATATTTGTACATCTGGAACTTTTTATCATTTATTATTTTTAATTTTTAGGTTATCTCTTCTCTGCTTAGTTGACAAATGGGTGAAATGTGTCCTACATAGTTTGTTTTGTTTTTTTTGTAGTAGGCTCCAGAGGATTCAATTTTTTAATCAAATTTAACAACACGAAACAGCTGACGGAATGGACAACATGCTGGTGATTATGTATGTAAAACGTGTCCTGATGGTGGCATTAGAGGGAAAGGTTTAACCCCTTGAAAACATGGATGCACCCAACAAATCCAAAGGCAATTTGCCTGCTAAAACTAAAGCAATCCGATACAACAGTCCTGCAATAAATCCTACCTTTACGACAGCAATGATCTTTAGATTTTGCTGAACTGTTTTAAAGAGGGGTTGATTTAACTTAATGATCTTTTCTGGGTGCTGTAATTTGTGGCATTGTTGAATTGCATTGCATTATACTGAAATATTTAGTCCATCCCTAAATGACATAAATGGGGTTGGCACTTTTTTTCTAGAATTTTCTGGTGCACCCACAAAGTATGTAAGTATGTGAGTGCAAGTAGAAATTTTGACCTTTTGCTAAAGGAAACACCAGAGGGGTTTACGAGAAACATTAGGATTCTTCTTCAGGGGACAAGGACTCTTCTCAACAAAAAGTTCCCTTAATTTCTCCATTGTTTTTTAATTCCTGAAGCTGATGTTACAGGGCATGTCCTGGAGTATCCAAAGTGAAAAGGGTTCATCCTCTGCATGAATGTGTTCCATACATTTCAATGCGATCTGACCAGTAACATTTGAGTATTTCTTGTTTACAAGTAGAGATTCTAGCCTGACGGTGGCATTAAAAGAGAAGGACCCAGCAGTCTCGCCAGAATCTCGAGGATTCTTCCTAGTGGGACCATGACAATCCACATCAAGTTTCAAGGAAATCCAACCAGTGGTTTTAATGGACAAGATTCCTAACAACTAATCAATGGTAGATAAATACACAAAGTACAAAATTTCACAGCAATATCACCAGTAAATGTCTATTTTTGCTCTGGAAAAAAGTTTTAAATCACGACCAACTTGCCAACATCATTATCCCGAGGCCCCGATGCATGGCAAAAATCACAGGCAAGTACTGCAAGAAAGAGTCTATTATTTGGGATTAGACTTCATTTGGTCAAGCCAGTGAACCACATTTTGGTAGAGGGCAGGTTAGCTAACAAGCTTGAACCCCAAAAAGAGGAACTGTTGTCAAAAGGGAAAAATATAGAAAAATATATTACAATGAGCTTGGAAGGTAGCTACAATCCCATAATGTTGCACCTGTGCTGTAAAAACAAACACATTAAAGAAATAACCTGCAAAGAACACGTATACTGACACACAAATGACTGGACAAAGCCTCGGACACACATTATACGCACGCATGCACGCATGAAGTCATTATGTGAGCGATACTCCTTTACAGCCCTCATGGGTTTTTACGATTCACTGTGCTTGCTGCAGAGCTACGCGGAGGCAAAATGACTTGTCAGCTCAACCTCCATTAATTATCATCAAAGAATAACCTGTGTGTGCTCTTGACATCACTTTTGAGATTCTTGAGTCATGAGACTTCCAAATTAATTTCAATCAAGCCTGACACGCTGCCTCTGCGGGCTCTCTGCTGCTGTTATCTTTCTGACAGGCAGTTCGGTCTTCCACAGAGTCTAAATATTTTCACCACTGCCCTCACAGATTAAAAATTGACTCAGGGAATAATAAGAATAATGACCAGGTCTGGCATTTCTCAGAGATTCACCGCCAGTGATCAGAGACGTTCCCACACGGGCAGTTTATCAGCAGCGTCACCTGGATGGTCTGCTCAGTGTCTGCGGCAACCTCGACCATGTGGAGCACATCACAGGCCCTGCAAAGCCCCAATACTCTAATCCTACATGTGATTACACAAAGAAGAGAAAAGCGGCTCTATCCAAACACACGGGATGCAGATAGGAGAAATGTAGCAAACATGTCATAAAGTTTAAGACGGCCAAGTTACTATTCCATCACACTTGGCAAGAGATTTACAAGAAAGCCAACAGATGGTAAAATCCAGGGTGGCTGGCTTGAAAGAGGCTCACCAAAGCATTCTGACAGAAAGGCCAAAAGGATTCTCGTGCTCCTATAAACAACTGAAGTCCTCCTGAAAACAGACCTTGTGTGTGTGTGTGTGTAAGGCGCATAAGCCAAGCCAGATGTAGGTGTCCGTCAGAATTGGTGGCATTCACCTCAGCCGTACTCTTCCTGAACTCTGCCTCTGCCCTAATGCCAACCCTGAAGCTGGTAGGTCATCCATTAGAAATTGGTTTCACTCTGACACTGATCAGCCAAAGCACGAAAGCCTGGAAGCCTGGTCACCTTAGGGGAGAGGCCGCATGCTTGGTTGACAGTAGAAGAAGATGCAAAGGCATCTCTTTGGGGTTTTGTTTTTTTTGCTATTTATCAGCTGTGCTTTTCAGGAGTTTGCCACTACGCATGGATTTGCTGGTTTGGAGGTCAACAGACGTATAAGGCGTGTAAGTTTAAAGCTGCTCTAATCAATATTTTTAATTTAACAGTGACCAAATGACTGCGTAATGTGAAAGGGGTCGCTTGTAGTGACAAACCCACGGAGAATTATCACCAGACTTAGCAAGTCTATCAGTGTGTTTCAGCTCAGTGTTTTGAATCGACCCTCACTGCTCTCATAGTTGTTGTTTTTCAAACACAGCCAGCGGCTCTTTTCAGCCAAAAAGCTCTGACATACCTGACACGGGCCGCATACGTAAATGTTGTGTTTATACGGTTTGGTGCAGTCGTGAATAAACGCCCATAGGGTTGAAGGATAATTCTGGTTTATTTCAGCTCGGGTCTTGTTTTAGTAGTTTTGGCCGCAGTAGGAAAACTGTACATATCAAGTTCGCTGCTGAGGTCTGAGAACATTGACAAAACAGAAGAAGCAAGAAAGAATGAACAGTCAGACAAACATCATAAAGCTCAAACAAGCCTCAAGGTTAGCCAAACTTCATTAAAAGAAAAAAAGGCTAGTGGAAGTCCAACGAAAACGTTTGACATCAGAAACTATTGTTTGCCTCCCGCTTCCTTCTGAGAGTGAACTTTTTTTTTTTTTTTTTTTTTTAACCATGACAGCCATCGTTCCTAACCTTAACTAAGAGGCGACTGATTTAACCTTGACCGCGAAGGTCTCCTGAACTAAACCAGGTCATTTTTGGGCCTGAACTCGACCAAACCTTAACCATAGCCGTTTAAGATGATTTATGCAATGGTTTTGAAAAGCACTGACACATGATGTCGTCCTGCTCATCGGGGTGTCAGATCAGCAAACGCTTCCTTGTGCTTTTCTGCGTCGGGCAATCACGTTCAACTATTTTGTAGTGTCATTACGAGGGCTCGCTGGCTAAAAACTTTCACTTTTCAAACAAAATTTAGTCCAGTTTTTAATGCCTGCACATTTTTTCACCTAGCAAATCACCACAGCCATTCCTGCTGGGCTCCACCCGTAATATAAATACATGGACTATTACACTTTTGTTTAAGACTGCTTAAGCTAAAGATACTGTTACTGCGTCTTTTTTTTCTGCGGGGCTGTCGAGCCAACTTTGTTATTCAAAGTTAGCCGTACTCATTAGCTCCTCTGACCTCGCTGTGCACCCTGCCTGCTACCTAAGCAATACACTATGTACTGTTGCAAAGCACCACACAAACGCACACACGCACGCACGCACACACGCATGCACGCACAGACACACACACACACACACACACACACCACTCCGCTCAAATCAGTGTGGTCTATGCAGAGTCATTTGTATGGATGCATTCAGTGAGATAGTTAATCTGTAAGTGCCTGCTGGAGAAAGCAATTAACCTCATGGGCCACCGGGGAGTTGATAGGAGTGAGAGAGCATCTCTCCGCCGCTTAAATATACACCAGAGGGACTTGTTCGCTCACTTTCAGCCAACCTATTATTCATCATCAGCACTTTAAATGGCCTCTTCATGAAGACCGCAAGACAGGTCTCACTGCCTTTGACATATAGAATGTGTATAATGTACACAAGCGCACACACACACACACACACACACACACAAGTATTTATTTCCACGCCCAGGCTGACTTATCCCATGGCTCTGGAGTTTCAGATCGCCCTTGACGCAGAAATGATTAAGGTCAGCTAAGGAACAAGAAAATTAAATGTTGCATTCCTGGTGATCAGGGAATTTACCAGACACTGGAGGGAACTATGCAGAGCCCTTGCCAAGTATGGAAAAGGGACATAGAGCATGTCCTGCATGATTATGTACAGTGCCAGTATAGGTTTCGCTTGTCGAAAATATCCTACAGAAGGCAGGTTTTGCTGCACGCTACACTATGAAACAAGCTGTTTTGTTTTTACAGTATTTCTTCTCCATGTTCAATGACAGAGGAAACCTTAGGAATTTAAAGGAGCCTCGGTGGGCAACTTATTTTCTGTTTGTCAGACCGAGAAAACTTTTTCACAGGCTGTTCAATATGAATCCCACTCTGTGTTTGTGGCTACTGACCTGCCAGCTCATTCCCTCATGCATCAGTAACCTCTCTAATGAGGAGAGAAACACCGGCACAGATGGATGAAAGAGGGGAGGAGATTGCGACAGGATGAGTGGATGCGCAAGAACAGGAGGATGATGGAGAATTTGGGATGAAATGAAGACCGAGAACGAGTAAGAGGCACGGATGCAGCCCCAGTGTCCAGGCACATTTGAGCAAGTCACCTATTTTGGAAATTTTGTTAGACACACTTCTGTCAGAGGCAGGGGAATTACTGGAGGGATCATCTCAAAATTTGAGTGTAACCTTAGTAATCTGAGACAAAGAACCATATTTTCATGATTCCCATGACATTTTGTACAAACACTCATGGTCCCCAGAGGATAAATGGTCCTGACATTGGTGATCTCCTGACTTTTCCTCCTGCGCCACCATGAGACTGACACTTGTGGTACTGAGTAAAAAAAAATCTGGACAACTCTTGGATGGATTTTTATCAAACTGAGGACGGACATTCATGTTCCCCTCCGGATGAATTGTAATAACATTAGCGATCCCTTAACTTTTGCTTCTACTGCCATTATCAGGCCAAACTTTTAACGTGTGCAGTGCTTAAGTTTAAGACCAAATTCCCGTCAGCCTCAGATTTACTTTGTGGTTAGTGCTGATTAGGACATTTTAGAATTCTAAACAGGCTGTAGTAGGAAATCTCAACATGCTAAGACAGTTACTAAACATGAACATGTTGAAAATGGCACATTAGCATGATGACGTTAGCATTTAGCCCAATGCACCAAATGTGCCTAAGTATTGTACAGCCTCACAGAGCCATTAGCGTTGACTCTTGTTTCGAAAATAGATCTTTTTAAAAGAAGGAAGTGAAAATCAAAATGTAAACACAGCATACTGTATTGATGTATTTCATGCAGCAACTCATGACCATAGCTTCATGATCATGGAGGTTCATCGGGCGATCCTCACTAACCTACGGGCTCCTACGATTACACTGAGTTTGAAAAGTTTGGACATTAAAATGCAGCTGTTAAGTGGGAAAATAGCCACAGTGCACATAAAACCCTCATTCTGTCAACTCCGAAGAGAAATTTAAAAACCTCTTGGAGCAAACGTTATCTGGAATCTGACCAGTTGAGTGATGTAGCCTCATACTTTTCCCTGAACACAATATCTCTCCCATTCAGGCAAAAAAAAGAAAGAGATACCGTTAGGTTTCCTGTCTACAGGAGTTAATCCACTTGAAGTCATTCAATGAGTTAACGCACATGATTTAGAGTTTTTGGCATTACAGTGTAACACAAAGATGAAAACTTTGATTAAAATATGGCCAAACCTCTAAAAAAAAAAAAAAAAAAAACCTGGTAAAATGAGTGATTATTGGCTATTTAGGACAAACTAAACACACAAAAATTACCAAAGTTTAACAAAGCTTTGTACAGTACAGAAATTGTTTATAATTCAGTGTTGCAGTGTTTTTCCAAAACAAAGACATTTCAAACTGTGCAATGGATTTAATTTTTCTATTTAGACCATTTGATTTGATTTATTCTCCGAAGAAACCAGCAATCTGGATTTTTTGAAAAAAAATCCTCATTACAAATTTTCTTCACACCCCATAAATCCGCTGCAGAGTATCATTGTAACACACAGTGTGGAGGCTTGCAGCATCAAATCCTGACCACATGGTCTAAACATTTCCCTGTAGACAAGAGGCCTTGGCTCTTATAGTTACATCCACTTCTGATTAAAGTAAGCCTGTCTCCGGCTTTGTCCTTTTTAAGTCAACACTGGAGCAGACTGGGGCCAGGTTCGGGTTAGGAAGGTGTTCACCTCGACCACAAATCACAGCGACTGATGTGCCCATTAACATGACACCATGTTGCATTTTTTCAGCAAACCAGAACAAAGGAGACAGATACACATTCAGAGTATTAGCGTAAAAGCTTTCTAAACGTAAAAAGTAGTACTATTATACATACTGGATAAATTAGTAGTTGAAGCAGTTGTGCTTTTGGAATCATCCGACATTTCTGTTGTGTTAGAGGAACTTCCTCGCATGCCATTGACTATTTTCAGTGAGGTCCAAACACAAAAACCCTCAGAAAGCAAATAAACTCACAACAGATGCAGTGTGGTGATGAATGATGTCTCTCTCTTTTGCCACAGATACACTAGCATGCAAGTCTGCAGCCCATCGAACTGCCCGGCACCTTTTCTGTGTTTTTTCATCCCAACATTGCTGAATTGAACCTCTGAAATCTGAAATTCATTGGTTGGGTGGTTGGTTCATTTATGTTGACTGTGGCATCTGATCATCTTGAGGTTATATGTGTATTTATGAAAGATACACATGTTAGCCTGCATGATAAAATTCAGAATAAGTATAAAGCTGTATAATAAGTATAAATAGATTTTAAAGCCGCTATAATCAATATTTTAAAGGATCACAAGAAAAGGGCGTCTATAATGAACCCATAGGAAATTATTACCCATCTCTGCAGCTGGGAACTTAATAGCGACTGTCAGCTCATTGTTTTGGTTTTTTGGCACAAAGCTTTACTTTTTTGGTTAACCTTCGTTGTTCTCATAGCATTTTTTTTGAGTTACAGAAAGCAACTGTTTTCTATAAAAGCTATAAAACCCGCCTGTATTCTACCTTCCAGGCACCAAATGGCAGACAGACAAAGTTAATAGCGGAGCATTTGGCAATCAAAGAGCCAGATATTTTCCTATGGTGGAGACCAAAAACAGATCTAAACGGAGAGTGAATATTTGACTCACATTCGCCAGGCGCCCAGAAACATGAACTCCTAATGAATGATAATGCTGTTTCGTATCTGCTGGATGTGTTTACAGCTTATTTCCGCTGCTTCTGAATGGCCCAAAAAAATCAGCGTTTGCAGTTTGAAAGCGTATAACCGATCCGTAAAAACAAAAATTATTTAAAGCTGCATCAGAAGGTTTTTTTCTTTTTTTGGCCAGTAGAGGGTAGCGGAGTGCCACAAAAACCCTAAAAAACACACTACTGCCTTCTGAAGTTATTTTATCTAACGTGTAGCAATCAGCTACCTCGGTCTGTAGATTGCTTGTGTCTTTGGATGATGTGTTCTTCGCTTGTTTGGGTTGAATGGGTCTTGCTGGGCTGATTCTAGTAGTGATCAACGTATGCTTCCAAGTCTGCTAGTTCATCAAGTATGCAAAAAAAAAAAAAAAACTTGTGCTGATTATGGTCTATGGTTTGAGGTTTGGGTAATTACTGAACTGTTGGTGGTTAAAATTAGATGGTTTTTTTTTTTTTTTTAAGTAGTTTAAAAGTGGCTAAACTTCTTTTTTCCCCTTCCAGCAGAAAATATCTAGCTTTTTACAATAGCTGCTAGACGTTTGACTTTGCAGCTGCACCAGCTAATCCCTAACTTTAACTGTCATTTAGTGGTAGGTAGGTAGTATAAAGTGGGCTTAGCAGAGGTTTTGTTTTTTTTTGTTTTTTTTGTTTCTTTTTCTGCTTGAAACAGCTGCAGGCTGCTGGAATTGAGGTTGATGACAGTGGAATTTGTCAGAAGTACAACCAAAACTAAAAGTGGCAAACTAAAAAAAGCATAGAGCTCAAAGACTAAAGTTTGGTGGTAAGTCACTGTGACTTCTTCACAGCAAGCAAGCCCTTTCACGTTACATGCCGTCATTCATTTCAGTGTTGTTAATATATAAAATATTGATTAGAGGAGATTTAGGGATAAAGTTTTCAACACACACACACGCCCCTCTCAGTTTTTTCGCTTCCCTCTGCTCTGTTTCTCTGTCCCCATTTCCCTCTCTGATGTCTGAACTTCTTCATGTGCTGCGGGTCTCATTTGATCTATGGCATCAGACATCTGGAGCACTGCTCCACTGAAACACCTGTTTTCAATTCAGGCAACCGACAGAAACATTTGATTGTTTCTCACAAGCAGTTTTTTTTGCTCCGTCCCTCTCATTGACTCACAGGCTATTTGTTATGTTTAAGCCAAAGAACAGCTCTCTTATAGGTAATAGATGGAAGAATAATTTGAACTTGATTAAAAGCAATTGAGAGGAAAAATATAGTGTATGATTTTCCAGGTATTATGTCTCCTATTTTGGCACCTTTGCTGCCGAATAAGGTTGCTTCTAAATAGGTTCAGTATGTTTGAGATTAAATGGAATGAGTAACGTCTGAATGTTAAACTTTTACCCTTTAACTTAATGGAAAATAATGGGCATTCAGGGTGAGATGTTGATTGTCATGATACATAAGTCCTCTATAAAATCATTGTCAAGGTACTGGAGTAAAGCCCACGCGAGGTCGAATGATGTGGCTTGATAGGAATTCCTTAGGTTCACACTATGCTAAATAAAATACATAAACTGTATTCATTCATCAACATTGTGCAGTACCTTTCATCTCTGATTTTTATGGATATGCACGGAAACTTTTAGGTCCTGTGTCCTGCCCTGAAGTTGACGTTTTATATAAATAAATATAATATAAAATATAAATATAAAATCTATACGAAATGTCTTTTCTGTCAAAATAACATTTTATTTGGCGTTGAACAAGAGTACATGCATGTTCCACAAGTCATGTGCAAGGAGCCCGACCACACACACACAAAGAAAATCATTTAACATGCTGAAGTGAGAATAAAGCTGAGGAAATTTCACTGCCAACTTCCTGAAACACTTACTTGTGCCTAATTGTTTAGAGGACAGACACACACAGAGGCAATTAGGAACGATATGCATGGGCAGGTCTTCACAGGGAAACAGTATTTAGGCAAAAGAATAACAAAGTATGATATTTGCCCGTTCCATAATACTATGTTATACGTGCGCAAATAAATGTATGACGGAGGCTATCACTGCACACATTTGAATACCAACACTGCCTATTCAGTGCTTTACAATGTACATTACGTTTTTTTTCTGTTTTGCTCATATATATATGCTTTCCATAGAGTAAATACAAAAGTCCTGTTGTATAAAAAGGCAAATAAATATCATCAAAAACATCATCAAGTACAAAAACTCCTTCTTACTGAAAGTTTACTACATTGCATTAGTGTATTGTTCAATCATGACAAACTCTTCAGAGCATTAAAGGAGTAGTTCAACATTTTGGGAAATACGCATCTTTTGGCGGAAAGTTAGACAAGAAGATTGATACCACCCTCATTGCTGTGTGGTAAATATGAAGCTATGGCGAGCAATACTTTAGCTTAGCTAACCACGCAGGCTGAGGACAGAAAGAAACAGCTAGCCCGACTCTGTCCAAAAGTTAGAAAATCTGCCAGCCAGCAACTCATTGTTTGCACCTCTTCATTTAATCTGTACAAAAAAATGGTGTAAAAACAACATCGTGCCATTTTAGGAGGGGTTATTTTTGACTCTTAGCATTCTCCAGGCAACCAACGTAGAGTTAAGGAATTTAATGCTCCAAGTCAAGAAACAGTCCTGCAAAATAAGCCCGTTTAAAATAGCTGTTTTGTCGGAACAACAAAACAACTGTCAAAATGATTGTTTTTACACATTTTGTATGGAATTTTAAAAGCACGATAGAATGTGGTAATGAGTTCCCTTTAGAGGTGGCAGGCTAGCTCTTTCCCCCTGTTTCCAGTGTTTATGCTAAGCTAAGCTAACCATCTACGGAGAGTGGTATCAAACTTCTCATCTAACTCTCCATCAAATAACGCAAAATGTCCAAACATGTCAAACTACTGCTTTAAATGCCTAATGATACAATACAAAAAGGTTTGTTACATACAGGTATGCACGTTAAATATATGCAGGGGATGAAAGGATATACATGTCAAGACTCATACCCATATGCAAAAGTAGGCATGCCAATGTGTGTGTACACACGCGCACATACATCACATACTGTATAAGCACCACTGCACACATATGTACACACACACACACACACATACAGTACAGACATAACACACACGTAGAGAGTCAATGTAGAATTGGTCACTGCTCAACCAGCCGAAGTACTTCAAGCAAAAGCAGTACTTATAGTTTGTAAATCATACCCAAACAATATTTCACAATAAAAGTCTAAACAGGCGATGAAATATACATTTAAAACAATAATATGAAAAAATATGGGGGAATAGATGAATGAGTTTTTTTCATCAACCAGTATTCTTCCTAGATTTGGTAAATTGTTGAATCTGCTCTGCAATTCAATATTGTGCAAAACTGTCCTTTTTTTTTCTCACGAAATGTATTTATGACATTTAGGCTCCATGAGGCTCCATCCTTTCTTGGATCACACCGCAACCCAGAGGATCGAAATGTTAGTGCCTCCCTCATGTGTTATCTGGTTAACTCGTCCACGGACACAGTCCAGAGTAACGTACACAGCTGTGCCGTTCTGGACCTGAAACGAGGCCCTCAGCCCTATACTGGCCCACTCGCTCCCTTCGGGCATGTATCCAGACACCTGCTGAGCCACAGGACCTGCCTGCCTGCTCGGACCCGGACCCCCCAACTGCTGCAAAGTGAGTTTTACTATATTACACGAGTGGATCAGCTTCAGGTTGAGGACTATGTTTGCTGTCCCCTTCTCGTGGAATATAAAGTTCTTCCGGCTGTTTGGCTCACCCGAGCGGGCCAAATGAACCTGCGGCGTGTCTGAGCTGATCTGCTGGAACAACAGTGGTTTATTCCTGACGGCTCCAAAGGGAAGACCAGTCCTGGACACAGTAGCAGTCAAGGCTGACGACACGGCCGAAGGAATCCAGATAAGGCTCAGCATGCTGATCCCAGTGCCGTCCCCAAAATAACGGATGTTGCACTGGGACGGAGATGCGATCTCGAAGCTGAGCGTGTCTCCGCCGTCCACGCTCACAGCACCAGAGAGGGTGATGGAGGTGTCCCTGTAGTTGACGCCCGTCTTGAAGGCCTGCATCGCCTCCTGGCCGGTCCCGTTGCGGTTAGTATAAGCAATCAGGGAGAAACCCTCTCGAATGCAGGTGTGGCCCATGGAGTACAGTGCCTGCTGGAGGATAAACTTCACCACACCGCTCTCTGTGAAGCGCACCCCACGGCTGTCGTGGGTCAGGCTGATCATATACGGGTCGGACACGGAGGTGATACGGAAAGTCGGGCGGTAGCTGGTCTGGTAGTGCACCAACAGGGACATCTGAGCTGTCATTGCAACAGCGCCGGTATCATGAGACAACCAGAGCAGACTTAAAGAGGGAGCGGTGATATCGTACACATGAAGATCCTTGCTCTGGTTGCAGTGTTGATTCGGACTCTTCAGCAGCAGAGTGAAGGTGTGATTAGGCTCGACCTCCACCCCGCTGCTGACGCTGACGCCCTGAAAGTACTTCCCATCCGGCTGTTCAATGCGAACGCCGCTCAGGTCCAGACCCTCCTCCTCCTGGCTGCCGTTGAGCCTCATCCCGACCTGGAGGAAGTTCCTGCAGCTGTGCTTTATTGCAAAGTTATGATCCAACCACACCAGGCCATGCTGCAGGAAGGTCACCTTCCCCAACTCGTTTGACAGTAAATCGCTGCTCTCCTTCCCTTTGATGTTTAGCTGAAGCCCAGGGAAGATGTGGGCGCCAGAGGTCCTGGCAGAGGGAATGGCCACATTCGCCGCCCAAGACTGGGAGAGCCGACTCTCTGAAAGCTTGCCGCAGAAAGCGTCGCTGATGGCTGTGCAGGGGCTAGTGACGGGCTCTCCATCACAGTCTGAACAGGCCTGGCACTCTTGCAGCTCCTGGTTGTAGAAGTAGTCGTGACCACACAGGCCCATCACCGCCTCCCTCTCAGAAACTCCCAGACACCTGAACCCGCCTGCGCGGTTTAAGACCAGAGAGAATGGAGGAACCAAGGTGTAAGAACAGGGTCTAACAGCTCTGCTGACATGTGATTCAGTATATAATGATTTGTTGTTAAATAAACTGCTGAAAAACCGGTTCTAAAATAAAAATAACTTGGAGGTAATCCATCTTTTTCACTCTGTCCATTAAGAGAGAATAAGTTGCTGTTTATCAGCACAAAAAGCCCTGTTTTAAACTCACCTGGAGTGTTGAGGCACTTCACTCGCTCTCCACAAATGTTTGGTAATTCAAGGCATTCGTCTCTGTCCTGTAATTCATGCAGATCAATATTGTATCATCACGAGAACATTTTAAATATCCATAATTGGGTTTTCGCCTGAATTTGACTGTAATTTTCAAAGCTGATACCAATATCATCGCTTATGTACTGGAACTGCAGATAGCTGATATTTTGTGCTAGAGTTTATTACCTCAAGAATTAACTTTATGATTACTAAAATATCCAGGATATCCTATTTATTTTTATGGTAATCGGGGATGAGATCATTCATCGAGAACGTTTTCACTTCAAACCAGCTGTTATGTTTGGGCATTGCTGGCATGTGCTTGAAAACCACTGAGTGATATCATCATTTGGCACCACAACTACCAGCTGAGACCCATTCACACTTTTTTTTTTGCAGTAGCTTTTTTATTTTTTCCACACAATACAGATATCTTATTTTGAAATATGCTAATAAAGGACAGTTGTTAGTTTCTCCATCAGGAAAATAGCACAGTTTTCAAACGATACTATTACTACTAGTAGTGTAGGATTTAGGGGGATCTATTGGCAGAAATATAATATTCATAATTACGTTTCCATTTGTGTATACTCACCTGAAACTATGAAGCCTTGTGTTTTCATTAGCTCAGAATGAGCCCTTCATATCTACATAGGGAGGGGGTCCTCCGCTATGTTACACCGCCATGTTTCTACAGGAGCCCAGAATGGACAAACCAAACACAGAGAGGGCCCTTCGTTTTTATACATTACCTGAAGACCACCGCAGGTTCTCCTACACGCTTAGAAAGGGACGGGGGAGTGGAGGGGTTTTCAGTCGGCTGCATCTGCAACCTCAACGCTAGATGGCACTAAATCCTACACACTGGTCCTTTTATGTTGAAGCTACGACCATTTTTGTGAAAAAGCAACAATCGGTATTTTTTAAAAAGGACAGTACCTGGCACATTCGGTCCGCAGTAGGAGAGCACTGTGAGATCAAGAAGAAGCCCGGCGGACACATGGTGCACTTTTCACACTGAGGTGGGTCCCTCTGAAAATCACAGAACTCCTCTGATCCACAGGGTGAGGGGCATCCCAGCAGAGGTTGGGGGAAATTGGCCTCCCCGACCACATCCATCACCTTCGAGTCCATGTCCATTTTGTGGACGGCGTAGGACTTCTGCAGGTGGCTGCGGGCCTGGCTCTGCAGACCCGCCAAGTGGCTCTCAAAGTAGCTCTGCAGCTCACCCTGCAGGCCCTGGAAGGAAACCTGTTTGACGGTGTCCGAGAGGAGGCCGTACTGGGCCTTCACCACGTCCATCTGCTCGTACATGCGCCGCTGCTGCTCCAGGATTTCGCGCTGCTGGGACAGGAGCGCCTCCTGTTGTTCGGCGAGCTTCTGCTGCAGTTCGCGGATGATCATCTGCTGGGCTCGCAGGGCCTCCACCAGCTTCTCCTGCCCCTTGGCCAGCTGGAGGTGCAGAATGAGGGCGTCTTCTGAGGGAACTTCATTCTCACCTAAGACGAAAATAATGCAGAATGAAAGCTGGGATCAGACGGGCAAGTTCTCACTGGTAAACACAGCAGTGGAGGAAGTGATTAAATGAGATTAAGTCGGATTCAGAAAGTCTGATTTTTGCAAACAATGCTGGCACAATGTGTGAACACCCAGCCAGCCCGCTCACTCAGCCCAGACACGGCAAGTGTCCTGAAAGTTTCCTCAGTGGACCAACATTAAAGCACTCTAAATTTTCTGGACAATTGACTCTGAGACATTCTTCCAGTTCGGCCGCCCTAGTTGCTCCGCAGACATCAGTTTTTTGGTCCGAAGGTCAACAAAGTCTTCCTTTGCTGTCAGACCACAATCCCCTCTTTGCTGATCACCGGTGGGGGAAAGGGGGGGTTAAAGTCAATAGAGGCTACGGTGCCTGTGGTTAATTTACAGGCATTTCAGTGAAAAGAGTAATTCATCAACTTTTTTTTGAGAAGACTGTCAATCAACCAGAAATGTGTCACAGTAGTTAGACGGGTGGGCGAATTGTGCACAACATGTTTCCTCTTCTTGCATGCAATAAGGACATTTGGAGGAAGGATATCAGTCTGTGATCATCCAAACACAACAGTTAAACATTTTTTAGATGGCACTGATGACGAAGACAGCAGACCTGGCTTGATGTCACATGTGAGCTGGACGCCCAAAGGCGCGCCGCCCAGTTCGACGGCCGGCGATGGATATCCAAACTCCGGAAAATCTCCCAGAAACTGCGCGGCTCTGTCGGACAGATGGACGGGAGGAAGCTGGCTGGCGGCAGAGGAGGCGCTCTCCTCTGAACCGGCCAGACATCCCTCTCCCACACAGGACTTTGATCGAGCTTTTGGCCGTATCCTCAGAGGCAGCCTGCACTCGATCCCCCTGCAGTCTCGGGTGTCGTTTGCGGGCTGAAATTGTTTCGCGGGAGCGGCGCAGTCGGCGTCGGTGCATCCTGCGGGTAGAACTTCAGGCGCTCTCATCCGCGTGCCGCCGCTGTCGCTGTGGCGCCCGCGGGGCGGCTGGGCGGCCGAGTGGGCTTCCGACGCAGCTCTCGGGGAACTCGGGATCGCGTGGTGTTGGCTGCCAACGATCTGCGCCGCTCTCCCCTGCGCTCCGGGGCTAAACTGCCGCGGGAGTCTGGAAGATCTGCCCCCCGGGCAGTGCGCTCCGGTGCACGGTCTTGGATCGCCGGTCTCCCCGCCGTAGCAGTGCGTCCCCCGGCAAATCTCTGCGGCAGCTTGCGCCGTGTGGAGCAGTGATCCCCAAGAGAGCAGCAGCAACAGCACTGATGTTAGTGAGACCATTTTGCATCAGCTGTATCTCCCTACCTCTACCTGCAAAAGAAGCAAAATGCGGGTTAGGATTTAGATTCCCAAACTGAAAATCTGGGAAAAAAAATCTTTGAACCCCACCAAAAAAAAAAATGTTCTGGGGTTCAAGTTAAAAAACCAAAAACAAAACAAAACCATAAAGTCTCCTCGGTCACAACTGAAAACAAACTTTATCACACTTGGCACAGAGACCCCCGGTGTGCAGCCCCTGACGGCGCATTACCTTCAGTCCCAGGGTTCGGCGAGACTGGCTTTTTTTCCCCCCGACGGTCAGCAAGGAAGAAGCACATCAGACGCGGGCATTGCCGGCGGCTCGCTCCATGCCCCGACCCAGCTCCGAGGGCTTCTGCGCTGCAATGTCAGTATGTGGCATTCCGGAGACTTTAATTAGCATCAGGTTTCCCCGGCCACAGATTAACCCTTCACCTTCCCCGTCCTCCATGCAGGGATCCCCCCCCCCACCCCCGCCCCCCTCGTCGGGGAGAAGGAGAGCGGACTGAGGCGTTTTTTCTAAATCACAGCAGAGAAATCTTGGCTTCCGCTTTCATGTTAAAAGACAAAACAACAACAACAACAAAGTGGGCATTTTGCCTGCGCAGTGCCAAAATGATGCCCCCCCTCTGGTCATCTCTTTTCATTTCACTCGCTGTTGACTTTCCTCTGACCCCATGGCCATCCAAGTAGCGGGGGTAAAGAAAAAAAAAAAAAAAAAAAAGTGGCAGTGCGTTTTGTTTAGCACATCCGGAATGTTGAGACAGCTGCTGGTCCTCAGCCGTCCGCCGTCCTCGGGTTATCCTGGCCTTGTCAACGCCGAGCGCCCCTCTTTGTAGACGGAGCCACCGGAGGTCAAACTTTTGTCGAGGTCGGGAATGCGGAGCCCACAGCTGGGGTTTTTTTTTTTTTTCGGGGACCCTCTCCTGCGCTCTCGCCCCGGTGCCTCTTGCGCAGCCACGCGTCCGGCGGGAGGTCCTCGGAGGCGGATGCGTGGTTTTTGGGGGTCTCCGTAGTCTGGCAGATTTTCTGGCGTAGCTGTCGGTTTGATTATCTCAGGGTCAGGCAGGTGCGGAAGTCACGCATCGCCGAGGAAAGAAAAATAAAGTGGTTTAAAAAAAAAAACAGAAAAAAAACTGGAATGATGAAGATAAAAATACCAGATTTTGATTAAGTCAAAATTTAGACGTAATATCTCTTTGCCTCAGTATTTCAAACTTTTGACTAATCTCACAAGCTTGATTTATCTAATAATTTGCATTTATGCATCTAATTCTTACTTAATCCCACACATTTTTTTTATTATTTATCTCCCTATTTTAAAAAAAAAATCAGATTCATCTAATAGTTTGGACTTTCTCAAACTCAAACTCTTCCCTTATCGTGTGATTTGACTTATTTTCCCTATATTTTTGACTTAGATTCACATAATCTTGATGTAGTATCTCATCGTGTATATCTCAGTTGTCTTTCTCTGAATTTTGACCTTGTCAGTTAAATTTAACTTCTCTATATGATCTTTATTTTCTATTGAGTTACTAATGATCTCATCATTTTGACTTATTTATCTCATAGTTTTGTCTTTGTAAGTCAGGAGTTTGAATTTGCTCATAATTAAGACTAATTTAAATCATAATTTTGACTTATTTATCTCAAAATCTTTTATCTCAGAATTTTGAAACACTATATTCTCTTATCATTTTGATTTACGATCTCGTGATATTGACTCGTTCCTATTATTTCTGACTTAGTAGCTCCTAATGTTGACATTTTATCTTATAATATTGGCCTAGTTGGTGTCAAAATCCAGAATTCTTTATCTCCTAATTTTTGTTTATTATCATTATTACTCGATATTTCCACTTTCCAATGAGTCATTTTTTTTCCTTATCAGTTCTCATCCATTTTTTTTTCTTTTCCCTGACAGAAATGGGCTTCTACATAGAAGGGAGTTTGACTCATATTAAAACACACACACAAAAAAAAACAAATCTCAGTTTCCTTTTTTTGTTGGATTATGTTGGCAAATAAGTCTTGCCACAGAGAGCAGGGAGGGGGGAGGGGGGGGCTCTCAGGAACCCAAATCAGTTGCATACACACAAAAACATCCAGCCAACTGGCCGTTATTTTTCTGGCGTAAACTTGCCCGGTGGATTATTGCGCCACAAAAAAAAAAAAAAAAACAAGGAGGTTGAGGCTGGCAGCATGATCCACGCCACCCACTGAGACCAGCAGCGCTTGGCGCGTACAAACAGAGGGCACTGCAACACTAACATTCATCCCCTCTCACATCATCGTGGTGGCAGTTCGTCCTCTGCGGTATCACAGACACTCTATCGTTTCGCAAGGGTGCCCCCTGGTTTTGTCATTATCACCCCCATTTTTTTCTTTTTAGCGGCCCAGGCCCAGGAAAGGCATTTAGAGGTGTGCTGGAGCAGTCAGGTTTAACATGACAGAGAATAATGGTTTAAAAACATGCCCTCTGTTGCACCTCACATCTTACCATCTGGGGTGTTGTAACTCCTTGAAACCAACAGACTGGTCTTGGTTAAGAAGGTCTTTGTTTTTGCGGCTCCTCCTTTATTTGAAATGCACAAAATTTGAAAAGCTTACTTAAAATAACAGTCTATTACTGTTTCTTGACTCTGGGCTACGAGGTATGAGCTGTAGCATATACCTGCAGAAAACCCATTATCGGTATTCACTCTGTTGGACCACCCTAAGTGGCTGAAGAGTGACTGCAAAGACACCAGAAAGCCAAAAATCGCCCCACTCTCCGCTGCCGAGGTCCGCAACCATTCATCAGTGTGCTCATTTGAGGGATGTTCTCCGAGGCACCGGCGTGCTCGGGTTTTCGGAGGATGCTTGGAGCTGATGGGAGGCTGCCTTTGGTGTCCATCTGTTGGTCAACCCCTGAGAGAGGGGAGGGAGCGAGGGCGTCCTGGGACACATGCCTGTGCCCCGAGTGTTTGCTTAATGCATCGCGAGCCGTGAAAGGCCCTTGAACGTGCTCAAGGTTATTTGGTCCCCCCCCCCCCGTGGTGCTCAGCTTCAACGTATGATGACAGGGCTTCACCACAGAGAGGGTGGTCTGCCTTTCCCGTCGGGGCCGACGCGAGTCTTGAGGGAAAATAGGACACAGAAGTGCTAATAATAGCGAAATCATTCAAACGGAGACAAATATTCTCGTTGAAAATGAGAGGAAGTTCTACTTTTACGCATTATTTCGCATCGTGATGCTCATTGCTTGCTACTCTTTGACCTCAAATTCCGAATATTTTGGCACATTTTCAATTGAGCGGCGTGTGCAGTTCCTGTAAACTGAAAAGGGGATTAGAAAAAGACGTGAAATCCTGTTTTTTTGGCCTCCCAGGTTGAGTCAAGGAGAAATGCAAATAAATAGAACTATCAGTGTCTGCGTGGTCAGATAAGCGCCAGAGGCTATTCATACCCTGACAGCTTGACTCTCCTTGCCCCCCCCCCCTGAAGATAAATGACCTTGTTGCAACACATCAGTGTCTTAAGATATTCCTTCCCGATTTTAAGCGGATGGAGAAAAAAAAAAAAAAAAAAGGCTGAGTGTACATGAAAGCAATATCTGAACGCCTCAGTTGCCACGAGGATGTGTGTTTTAACTGAATTTCTGGTCTGGTATCCTTCACAACTGTGCAGCGCCACATAAACGCTCCTGTCTAAAGACCCAAAGACCCAAAGACCTGCTGTAAATCAGTTTCAGCGAGGTGAATTATTAACCGAGACACGTCAGATTCCTCCTGCTGATTCAGCCCTTCTCCCGGTCCCACCGTGACTTTTCTCTTTTCTTTTTTCTCTTTTCTTTTCTTTTTTCTCCCACAAACTTTCATCACCTGCTCCAACCGGCTGTCAATCGCCCACGCAGCCTCGGTCGCCCCGTTCCCCTCGGTCTTTGACACATCTGCAGCGCAGTAAAGATAAGGGAGCGCTTTCAAATGGCTGGTTCGGACAGAGACTCGCTCTGAAAGTGGCGAGCTCTCGGCAAGAATGCAGCGACAGGTCTGGACCTGAACTTCCGCATTTCAAGAGGAAGAAGTCAGCGGCGCAGATGCTGTCTGCATCAACACGCCCAGATCTGCCTGCGTTTGACAGTTGTTTTTTTTTTTTGGTTATTAGAGAATAATATTTTAAGCTGGAATTGATGTCCGTGAACCGGTTATCTTAAAAACTAACTGGTGAAACAAGGATTAGAAACATCTGAAAAGGTGAGTTACGGCTCTGTTATATCGGATGTTGTACCTTCAGGTGACGGGGAAACACTCATAGCTGCTTTCCTGTTGGTGTACAGCGGACTTTGACAACTCCATATATGAATCGTTGTGCTGTCATATGAAACCTTTTTTTTTATTTTCCTCATCCAGCGACAGCAGATTGCCTTGAACGAGACGGGCATGGGAGGATAATGCTCATAATGCGACCCGCAAATCTTAAGAAATCCGGTCAGAGTTTGTGATTCAGGGCCTCCTTTGGGACACTTAGACTCTTAGAAAGCTGTCAGCTTATGTTAAAGCTAGGACCGAACAAATGTCATTGTCACCTGAGATCTTTCAGGCTCCTCTTGAACAAGGCGCAGCTAAGGTCGCTGTGCAGGCGCAAGGCACCCATTAGGCCTATCCTAGTTTGACAGAGAGCGCGTTCATCTGCGTTTTCTTCCTCTGCCTTCCGACCCGGGTGGACCCAGCTCTAATTTCCGTCCGCTCTGTGGATCAATAACCACACGCAGCTCATAGGGTTGGCCCTGTCATTTTCCAGCTAATGGTGCCGTCGGTTTGTCGCCGGTGATTGCGCGCATTTTGGCCCTTTGGAGATGAAATGAAATCCCAGAAAAAGAAAAAAAAAAAAAAAAAAACCGGACGGAATTGCGTAAACAAGCGTGTCACCGAAACATGTCCGTTTGAAGTGATGGAGTAAAACCCCAACGTTTAGTTGACAAGGGGTGTTATCTGCTTTTGAGTGTTATCCAGCAAGAGAACACCGCAATATATGTTTATGCAGACTGTCAGATGAAACACGGGGGATCTTGTGTAAGAAAAACAGAGGCGCGTAGCCTGTACCCTGCTACTCAAGTACCGTAGGTCGTGTGGATTTTCACCTAAACCCTCTTCCGCAAACATGGATTGGAACCTTTTTGTAATGTCAAATGCCAGTTGTGATTTCTTATTCTCGTGCCCTCCAGCGGTTCGTCTCCGCCGCCTAGTCCCAGATTTGCCTACTTCGCACCAGAGTACACCCAGTTCTGTAAACACGTCCCGCCTAGGACACATGCATAGGTATTTAGATCTGAGTAAGAGAAGGAGTTCTCTGTAAACTATGGTAAACACGCCGTGGCTGTGGGTTGTTGTCTGGTTTCCATTTTCTTGCCCGAGGCTTGAGTTACACGTGTAAAAAATAGAGTCACTTACATGCTCCGTTTTCAACCCCCTTTATTTCTGTGAATACCAGAAGTACGGTGGTGTGTTCTCAAAAGGCGTTGTGCGGGTCTGGAGGGGTTGCCAGATTTCATGCCCGAGTGTTTCCCGTAATATTTATGAATGCTGACAAATCACATATTTTCAGAGCGGTTTCTGGAAAGAAAATCACGACGATATTCCTTCATCCAAAGTCATTTGAATGCAAATCATGAGTTCACGGACGTGAACCTGTTGTACAGTAAATGCACTGACTGACGGAAAGATGAATTGGTCACGTACTCTCCTCGTGTCACCTCACAGAGGCGAATCCACGGTTGTCGCCAGTTTGGTCTCTTTGCAGAAACCTGTTTGATTAAAGTGGAAAAGTGAGCTCACTTCAGAGCACTTCATGCTCCAGTAATACCTCTTTCAAGTTGTGTTAGTCATGCCAGCCCCCCCCCCTCCAACTATAACGGTTCTCAAAAGTTGCTGATAAAAATCTTTGGCTCAGGATAGTGGGGTATATATGGATCTTGCGAAATCATGCAAAAGTCTTTCCTTTTAATGAATTCATTTATTTTCTTTAAAGGCCCGGTCGGGCACGTGGAGAAATTATTCTAACTTATTCTTGCTGCGAGCTCGATGAGCAGATGAAATGAGATTGACACCACCCTTGTGCCTGTGGGCTAAATGTTAAGCACACAGACTGGAAGCAGGGGGAAACGGGCTAGCCTGGCTCTCTCGCCACTAAAGGTCACCGAGTAACGTGTTATATTCCATTAGTTTCTGTGCAAGACCGAGCTATGCTATTTAAAAGTGGTATCCATCTAAATCTTGGCAAGAAAGCAACTAAGCGTATTTCCGAAAATGTCGAACTATTCCTTTAAGTATGCTTATAGGCTATAATGACATTCATTCTAATGTGGTTGAAACAACACCAGTTTGAGGTTAACGCCTTTGTGGTGGCTTTAAAATAGGCTTAACGTTTGCCTCCATTAGCAGAAGCTTGTTTTTGTTTTTTTTCTTTCCCCGAGCCCTCACCACGAACAACACTCATCCTCTCCGAGCTCTCTTCGTGTCTCTTCGCCTCGAAAAGCAGCTGCCGCGCTGTGACCTGACCTATACGAGAATTATTTCCCTGTGTGACTGAAAAGCGTCTGGGCCCTGCAAAATGAGGCTTTTCAGGCCATTAAAATGTGACATAACGTCAGTGTGAGTATAAAATGACATTAAGTTTGTAGCGGGCTGCTCATGTCACCATTTCCTACACGATTTCAACACTGCAATTAGTAGGAAGTCTACCCTTTACCACTTCCTCCTGGGGCCCTGCCGTTCTTGTAAAGGGGGTGGAGGAGCGCTGCAACATTTCGAAAGACCCACACACACACACACACACACACACACACACACGTCACATGGAAATTAATTGGAAACATTCTGTTAGCACGCTAAACAGTTGTCTCACAATATCACACCCAGGGTTTCGCAAGGTTTTTTTTTTTTAATCTTCAGTCTGCCTAAATTGACGTCCAGAATCAGAGGGTATACAGTTTTCTCATCAGCTTACAACCATACATGCAGCTGCCATCTGTTACGCGGGGGAACAATATGTATCCATTTAACATACTAATGAGAAACATCATGTTCCATCACTTCATGAACTCTCACCGTGAGCACAGTCAGTCGCACTTGTCTCCCCTCCACCGCGTGACCCAGGGTTTTCCCCAGGTCCCTTTTTGACTCCATTCTGGCAAACGTTTTCTCTTTTCCCGCCGGATCTCGGAGTTTGCTGAACAGGTTCCCAACTGTGACGAGTGAAGGCGCTGAGTTACGCTTTGTTATTTTCACATCTAATGTACCATTGCAGAAAGAAAAAGTGAGTTTAAGGGGTGGTTGGATTTTTAAAAAAAACTTCATCATGTGTAGTTTATATGCGACACCGAAGGTTTTGGTATAAGACTCAGAGTCTACAGCCATACCAGCGTCCCTGTGGGGCTGTACCACGGTGGTGCTTTCGTCCAAATGCTAATGTCTTCATGCTAACACGCTCTCAACGCTGGTCCCACCTGCTAGCCCCATGCTAGCGGGTGGTGTTTACCGCGGTCACCTTGATTTAGGGTGCTAGCGCGCTGGCATTTGCCAATTAGCAGTGAATACACAAAGCACAGCTATGGCTGATGGAAATGTCTGTACCAAACTTCATTAGAATCCATCCCTCCAACTTCATAATTTCAGGTGTTAATTGGAAAAAATGTACTTTAAAAAAAAAAAAAGTTATCAAATTTTTATCAACAATTACTTTTTTAGCGCTAGTGCGGCCGCTGAAGCTTACTGACAGCCACAGAACCTCGCTTGGGGGGGTGAAACTCGTAGTTCGCCCGGCCGCTGCCCTTCCAGCTTTCAGCCAGCGCGGTCTATCGGTTACCCAGGCCCAGAGTTGGCCTCGCAGAGTACCGCGCATTTTACGCTCTCAGCAGAGCACAATGTATAAAACCCATCGTCGCAGCTCTGCGGGAGGCAGATGAGCGATGCGGTTGCACAGTAGTAGACTATAGCGTTCTTCTGCCATTACTGATATTAATACCCCGAAGTGGTGGTATTAAGTCACTGCCCCCGCTGCGACTGCATGAAGTCCTGTCCCCGGCCGCTACTGGCTGCGTTCCACTGTAAGAAAACAGGCACTCTGTTTTGACTGCACACTCCAGCCCATCACAACATTTGCTCTGTGAAATGAGGCTTCTAATGATACATGAGAGACAGCCTACCGTACACGATTACAGATGGAAATCTCGAGTGAATCTTCGGGAGTTGTTTTCAGGAAAAACACAACTACTAGAGCCGTCCCCCCTCGGGCGATTGTGCAACTAAACTGAAATGACTGAACCTTGATGATGCTGACATTTCCCTCCATATGTCAGGCTTCAACTATATAAAGCTACAGCAGTCGCTTGACTTGATCAGCAATTTTTAACAAAGCTGGTTATATGCGAGCATGCGTACTTTTAAGGTGTCAGTGGTTTCATTTTCCTTATGACTCTGCATTTTTCAGGATTCAGTGTTTGTGATCCTGAAGCATTTTCATTTTAGTTTTGTATCATACAGTACTTGAAATGAATGAGTAATGTCACATATAATGAAAACAAACACTGTACATTGTAAACACGCAACGTGAGTGCATGGTTTCAACACATGATGGTATTAAATGCCGTTACAGGGCTGAATGCATGGATGAGAATGAACTGCAACTTGTGCGAGACCTGGTGTCATTCGGCGTCGGTGTTGCATTCAAAAGAAGGAAGACTGAAGGCGTCAAAGTTATATTAGTCCAGTGGTTTTGATTAAGATAACTACAAAAAATGTTTGATGGTCTGATAGGCAAAGGTTTGTCAGTGAAAAGGTCAATTTTACTTCTGAAGCTGACAGAAAAAGCAAAAATCGGATAATACTGCCCCTTCCAGCGCAACATGTGTAAACAGATATGACAAATTCTGGCAAAAAAAAAAAAAAAGGAATGCCTGGAAAGATATGCATAAATAGTTTTTTTTTCTTCCGTCGCCCTGGGTTGGAGAGGTTTTGCCAGATAGCATAGCCTCAGGGTATATATTACAACCGCACACATTTCAAAGGGAAGTAGCAGTACTGCGTCTTACCAAAGGCTTTGTAACATGCGTGTGTATGTGACGTTCGTGTCTCCATGCAAATGGATTCACCTCTCCGGTCCACACATTCCTCGACTATAATTCATCGTGACAACCATATCCCGTCCGTGAAAGCTCTTTGCGGCCTTGCGGCACCAATCAGTGCGGCTCATCGATACACCTGGTACTCCAAGCGGTGGACGGTTTTCGTGTCGTGGGAAAGTAGTTCAAAGTCTGATCTTTTTCGCGCGTTTTCTGAGTCTGACAATTGTGCTGTTTGCTTTCACCAGATGGATGACATTGACGCCATGTTCTCTGACCTGCTGGGGGAGATGGACCTCCTCACTCAGGTAAGCTCGGCCAGTTGTCATGGCAACTACAGGACATGACTGGTCATACAGATTTATTCCAGCGCTTCACTCCACATCTCAAGACTTTTGCTCCTTATTATGTATTTCTTTGTTTCTTGTTTTATTCTTTACCAGTCAATATTACTTATTATTATTGCCCATTACTTATTGTTACTGTTTGCTTTTGAGAACAAAAATAACTACCTAATAATAGTAATGGTAATTTTTTTTATTATTATTGAAGATGATAAACACGTAGATCAAAAGGCCAAATTCAAGAAAAGATGAGATTTTAACGTCATATCTTTAAAGGGTAATTGGAATTAACTTTTCTTTTTTTTTTTTTAGCTGTCACAGTCGAGTGCATCAGATGCTCTCTGTTTTAACAATTAAAAAATCATTCGTGCTTGAAAGGGATTATATACATCCGTCATGCCACACATACACAATTACCCATTTTCACCAGACTTCCCAGGGTTAATTCTTTCATCTAATACCTTAAATATACCTTAACTTTTCTCCCTTGAAGACAGAAGACAAACTCACTAAAACCCACCATCGATCACCGGGACACTTGAGACTGGCAAGCACAACAGACGCGGCGGGAGGGGGGGGGGGCACTCTTTGTGGTCACCTAACAACCATGAATTACACTTCCTTGTAGAGGGGAGGTCAAATGGCAAACCCATGAGCCGGCTAGAGTTTACACGTTTTTTTTTTTCTCGGTGAAAAGCCCCGCTGATCACTTTGATGTTGTATTCCAGCCTACCAGTCATTTTAAATCACTTCCATTTCAGCAGGGGCTAATATTACACACAGAAGCCCTGTTAGGTGTAATACCTCAAAACAGATGTAACATTAAACCTGTAAACATTATACCTTCTTATATAATGTTTGGGGACAGTTTATGTTTCAGAATGTGTTGTGGATTAAGTCATTGAGCCTCTGGGGGTCCTGTGGCTGTACGGATATTGTATTCACCGCCTTGTTCATTCTGTCCCGCAGAGTCTGGGCCAGGAAACGGTACCTCCAGAATCTCTCCCCACCACCAACAACGAAGCCAGCTTCTCCATCGGCTTCACCGACCTGAATGGTGACTTTAACATTTTGTCTGTCGTGTGTGAAGAAATACGACGTCGAGCTGGGCGTTGAACTTTTGCAGCACGCCAGGCCGGGATATATATATATATATATATATCGCATGTTTAATGCAGTATATGTGGCTACTGCTCGAGATGCGATTTCAGACGAAGATTACGATCCCTGCACGTGCTAGTTACGCTGTGTTTGCCTCTGGCTCTTGCGGGCTGTAAAACAAGCAGTAAATATGTGAAAGCAAGGTCACAGCAACTGTTATTAGCACTCTACTATGAGTCCTCCTTTCCCTGTTTTCTTTTCAGTACATGCGTCATTAGGTGCTTCTTGTCAGATCAAGTTTATATATGCATTGCAGCTCTCTATAATAAATGCAAGTCTCAAAGGACTTTACAGAAATAAACGTGCCTCAACACAACTAAGCAGGTTGTTTTTACTGCAGAGCTGGATGTGTCAGTTTCAAAAATGCTGTGAAATTTCCGTGTTTAATTACCTTTAACAACTACGACTTCCCTGGCCCCTCCACACTTTTTAGCGTCAAGTCATACATACCCGAGCTTTCGGAAAAGTTCAACTTTCCTGATCGTAATTATAACTTGGACAGAAACATGAGCGCCGAACGAAATGAAAGAAAAAACCTTGTAGCACCGCTTAACAAAAACCCCAAAAAAGGAACTTATAAAAAGGCTTTGGGGGAAACTCACGAGTCATAAAATAGGAACTAAGGCGTATTCTACATGACAATATTTGTTTTACTTACTGGTCATGTATTTTGACAGAGGCAGCACAGACCCTTACTTTACTTGTAAAAAATATTCTTGGCACTTAAATATACACACTTGAATTATTTATTGACACAATCATTCTGCTTCTAACACCAGAATCCCTCCATGAACTGGAGGACAATGATCTGGACGCGCTCATGGCTGATTTGGTGGCTGACCTCAGTGCGACCGAAGAGAAACTCGCTGCGGAGATAGGTCTGAAAGTGCCATCACCGCCCCCGCCAGACCTGCCGCCACCACCCAAAGGCCTGGGCGCCCATGCTACCGCTCCGCAGGCCTCACCAGCGAGCAGCACAAGCAGCAGTTTTAGCACCCCGGCCTCCTCTGCCGCCTCCCCTTTACCACCTCCGCCTCCTCAGGCTACAAAGCCTACAAAGGTGTGTCAGCCTGCGCGCAGTTTGTCGGCACGACCAAGTAACAGCAGCAGCTCTGCAACAACCTTTGTACCGCTTTACTACTGGGTGTTGGTCCAAAATTTAGAGAATTTCAAGAAAGGCTTTTCAGACTAATAGAGGGTATATGGGTACAGCTTCAAGGGAAAGACAGCGCGGACAGACAGTGGAGAAAAAAAAGAGGAGTTCTGTGCCTCGTTAGGCTGCTAAAATATAATACCGAAGAGCAGAAACATGAAGCAGAAAGAGGAAATAATGTCACAATCTCTGTTTTACTGCTGGTGTGTTTTGGTTTACCAGGAGTGGTTTCTAAGAAATTCATGACAAGACAGTACTATTTAAAAAAAAAAAAAAACATCACCAGTTCCCGGGATATAAATTTCTGGTGCGTCCTTTTTGTCTTTGCGGAACTGGGAAGAGTGGTATTGCTCTTATAACAGCTGGACGGTGAGATCATTGGCGAGGTTGTTCCTGGACAGAGGCATCTGTTACAGTCACAGAGACCTGTGTGAGGCAAAACAGTCCGTCTGGAGCAGATCAAACACACGCAGCCGTGAGTCAGGAAAGAGTAACAGGATCAATACCAAAGGTTGGAGTAGAGGAGGTAAGATGTGGCAGCGGTCGGGAGGGGGGGGTTGAAGCCCAGACGGGACCTTATGGCTTTAGCAGAGCTTGTTACCTCATCCTTCTGAGGTAAAAACACCAGCTGTGCAGAGGCAGAGAATGCGTCATTGTTAGGCAGAGGTGTACAGCTTCATTAAAACTGCACCGTAGGCAGGATTTTTAAACGCACCTGACTTATGAGACGAAGAAAAAGGGTATCACGTCCCTGCCAATTGAGACCTAGTAGAGACCTGTTCGTAATTTTCCAAATTAAATTCTTGAATGGACGCTTCTCCACCCGTGGGATATTATGAAATTAAAACTGAATCAAAACAAAACACTGCACCTCCTGAGCAGCGTTGAGACGCTACAGCCATAGAAATGGATATTTTGCCCCTCATTTACCTTTAGCACTGTTTTTATCAAAGCAATGGCTCAAGGTTTTGGGAAGCACTCATCTTCTGGTGTCTGCACGGTTAAATATCAAGCTATATCCAGCAGGCGATCGGCTTAGCTTAGCATTAAGACTGGAAACGGGGGTAAACAGATCTCCAGGCTCAGTCCAAAGGTCACAAAACTTGCCTACCAGCTCCTCCAAAGCTCACCGACGGCCGGCTGTAGCCTCATACCTAACGTACAATATGAGAGCGGCATCAGTCATCTCATCTGTCAGCCGGGAAGCAAATACGAATGTCAAACCTTTCCCCTAACGCTATGGCGAGATTGTGCTGTGCGCAGTTTACTGACATCAAAGGTGTCACTTTTTCCAAAAATTTTCCAAAGTATACAAGTGTAGCTCTAACACAATGTTGCTATGATAAGTATATATCACACTTACTCTAGATTACAACTAATGGCAGATGAACATCATTCTTCACCATCATTCAACTGTGTCATATTGATTTGTCCTGTCTAGGAGGAACTCGAGGCTCAGGTGAAAGCTGACAAAATCAAGCTTGCGCTCGAGAAGCTCAAGGAAGCTAAAGTGAAAAAGGTAAGACGACCAAGCACTCAAGCGTACTCCTCTGATCTTACACCCACTGGCAACAGTGAACTTTAAAAAAAACTGTGAATTACGGCAACACGGACTTCACTGTACATAATGTTGAAACATAGCATGCCTCTTTCTTCCTTTCCGGTGGAAGAGCCCATCAATCACAGTAATGTATAGCCACCCTTCATCCAGCCAACGTCGTGAAGGACAGCACGGCTTCCTCTTTGGGTGACATGTGGTCATTTTTCTCATCTTCAAAGCAGCACGCAAAAAGCGCAGACGTTTGGTCACGCACGCAAAGCTTCACATCGGGATGTGTGCGGTTTTACAGTGCACGGCTTCGTGCTGACTGCATGCCATGCTTTTATCATAGTACGGTAGACCGCCATGCTCTACACTTCTACTCATGGCACACGTGTAACTCTGTTCCCCTGTTGAGGTAATTAGTAGTTATAATTTAAAGTGATTACAAATTCATAGAAGTTGTCTAAAATCTAAAGGGAACAAATAAGTCACGTCTGTGTGTGTCTGAATGCTGAGGAAACCACAGGCCGCTGACCTTTTTCACAGGAATTTCTGTCTCTGAGTTGTTAGACACAGAAGAGCAAGTTGTACTCTCGGTGGTTTCAGCAGAATCTAGTCAGACGCCCCATCAGGTTTCAGATAAACCCACCGGCTTCACGACACGGATCATTTATTCTGAAGTTATCTACCTTGCATCAGGAAGTACTTTGGGAGGAAAAATAATTTGCTATCCAGTGACATTTCATTCAACCACATGCCAAAATCATATTGTTTTCCAGGAAAGGTTGAGATCGAGTAACATGTGATCTAACACGCTAAACCCTCTTGTGATAACATCTCTGCAACCTACATTTTTTCTGACACAAGGCGAGGGAGCGGCTGACCTCGGATTTGTGAAACGCCTCGGTTTCCCAAAGCTGGATTTGTTTCCAGATGAGAGGAAGTGTGAAGCCATATGAGCCTGTGAGGAAAGCGCTGCTCTGCTCCAGATCTAAATTAATCTCAGCCAGTTCGGGAGGAGGATCTAAGACTGCAAAAAGAGACAAATACAATTGAGAAGAAATTACTAAACACTCCAAAGAGGTTCAACAGAATGCAGAGACAGAAGTGCTGATGCACGACGTCCTCTAGTAAAGCTAACATTAGGAGACAGAAACACCCATTTAGTGTATTGTAGCCTGTAATTAAACTGGCGAATAAACAACCTGCATGTGCTTTAAGCCGGGATTTCATGTCTCACTCCAGAAAAACCTGCTGCTGTCCCTAACATGTTGGAAACCTTCAACTTCAATCTGTCACGCAGACACGGAAAACCCTCTTGTTACAGCCAAACACTGGAATGAACAGTTGCAAGATATGCGCTTTCTTGCTTTCTTGCTGACAGTTAGATGAGAAGATACTACTTTCATGTCTGTACTCTGCAGCCAGGAGAAGATTAGCTGAGCACAATGACTGGAAACAGGGGGGAAGCAGCTAGCGTAGCCCTGTTCCAAGGTAACAAGAAGAAAAGAAGCAAGAATGTCAAACTATTCTTTTAAGCGGGAGTTTTCACTTGTTGGAATATGAACAATTTTTGTCTTATGGTTTTTTTGTTTTGTTTTTTTTTTTGTTAAAGAAATTACAGCTACGTAACGCAAAGTAAAATAAAGTCACATTTTTCTGACAGTTGGTGGTGAAGGTGCTAATGAATGACGGCAGCTCCAAAACTCTGATGGTCGACGAGAGGCAGAATGTCAGGGAAGTCTTGGACAACCTGTTTGAGAAGACCCACTGTGACTGCAATGTAGACTGGAGCCTGTGTGAGACCAACCCCGAGCTGCAGCTTGGTGAGTTACTGCAGTAAGCCTGAACATACTGCACTGTAGCGTGTGCTGTATTCTGCATGGTGGTACGACTGTATGTGTAACCTGGTGGTGGTGGTGGGGGGGTAACACTAGCACACAGGCTGAGGAGGGTTCATGAGCAGAGATGAATCCATCAACAGTCACCCTCGCTTTTAATGCGCTGCCACCGGGTGATGTAGCACCGTAGTGGTTCATTCTGCGGTAAAAAGTCCTCTGGTGCACAGAGAGTGAGGCATTTTTCCCGTTTCCAGTACTGGTTTGAAATAAATCGAATTAAAACTACAGATATTTCGTTGACAGACATACAAAGAAGATTCAAAGAAAAGAGATGTCATATTGCTGGTGACGCTGCTTTGCTGGCAAGTGATTTCTGGGTAATGTAGTGCAGGAACACCACAGTAATAAGCGCTAGCTGAGCGGCAAATGTATCAACAAAACCAGAAAATCACAGTGGTGGTAGATTACCAATTTAAGAACATAAGGCTTCGGTGTGTTTTTATATGAGCTGTCAGCTGAAAACACGCACACAATGTACAGTGTGGGATATTTCATCCTGGTCCAGATGATGGACTGTGTTTTTATTGGCACGATGGCGGCCACACTGCAGCAAGCTCACAATGAAACATTGATCTCACTCCCATTTATCTCTCTCTCTCCTTCCTCCTCTCTTTCCTATAGTCTCTCGATCCATCTCTCTCTTACACACCCGTAGAGTGCAGACAGGTGGGTTTAATTTGTTGTATCGGACACTGTCAGTCATCCTCCCTGTCATGCGGAAATAGGAGCCTTATGATCTCAATCCTCCGTCTGAGCAGCCTGTGCTATATTTATTTCAGCTGTTGAACTTTGCCGCCATCAGTTTCTCCGGCTGTTCATTACCATCTGTTTTCTCTGTTTTCCAACAACGTCGTCAGATTGTCACGGAGATAATTCATATTGTTAAAGATCCAATCTTATATATCGCGAACAAGGAGTCATTGTACTCCATCCTGAAACAGCTTTAATGAAATACTGGTGGTAAAATCATTAAACTTCACGGGCAATAAAATGTAAGTCAATATTGTTTTGCTTGAAAATTATATTCAAGTAATTTTATATGCAGCAAGTTAAGCTGTGACACACTAAATTAAAGGATAAGCCTAGAATTACTGTATTTTTTTTTAAATATTTTTCAGCAAATTCCATTAAAAGACCAAAACCAAGAATGTGTTAGTCCATTTTGCAAAACTTCCCTACCCTGTGTGTGGCACTCATCCCCAAATCCATTTGTTCCGCTTGAAGATGCAAATCTTTAAAAAAAAAAAAAAATTGGTCACGATTTTACAGTTGTATGTTCAAAGTCATTTCCTGAAACATCTGGGCATCGTAGTTTTTGTCAAACGTCGCCAGAACAGGAGCGCATTTGTTGGGGACTATTTCCAGCAGCGAATTAATACACATTTGGCATGTTCGTGTTTACAGTAGCGAGGCAGAGTGTGTGGGTTTGACTCACAATAAACAAAAGTGCTCATGTTCATTGTAATGAAGGAACATGTCCCCAGGTGCAACGGTGCACCTCATTCATGTGTTTTTAATAGTTTTTGGAGACTAATACATGTGTACAGCACATTGGAATAAGATGTATCAGGTTTTTCATACACAGACAATGCTTGTTGGTCGGATCAATACACTGATGGTTTTGGTCGTTTTATGGGATTTATTGAGAGATAGAAAAACGTATAACATCTGTTTGCCGACACATATCTTGTCACAGAGCACATTTACAGTGGCCTATTTGGAATTGTGCCATTGCTAAGAAGTGCTAACAACTTCTTACAGTAACCAAAAAAACCCCAAATAAACCTAAAAAAAAACTGTATACTGTATATCACACCTCCATAGAGAGATTCACTCTTTTACTCTCTGGATATGATGTGATCTGATGGTAGAGATGATTTATCAACGCTGCCAGCGCAAAAATAAATGAGGAAATGTCTGTTTCCCTTAGGCCACCATTGTTTATTTTTAACCAGTTGATAGTCCATGTTTGAATTAGCTGTCTGAGACAAATATAGCTACTTATAAATTCTCCTGTGTAGGCCGTCGGACTCATAGGCACGGGGTTGCACAGGGTCTTGTGTTATCTCTGACTAACGGGGAACTAATGGAAACGGTGTGCGTTCATTCACTTTTAAAGGCGTGTGAACCACCCAGTGTGTGTTGGGTTGTAACTACTAAAACATTTTAGCCTACGTTTAATCTTTAGCAGTAAAAAGTCAAGACACCCACAGAGCTCAACAGCATCACCGTGTTCAAACAAATCTCTGCTGCTAAATTCTCCCACATGCTCGCCATCCACCCGCGCGGAACACACCATGCAGTTAACGCAGTTCAAAGGGATTTTTTTTTTTTTTTTTACTCCTAATCACTCACTCCGGCAGCAAAGTCGCACCATCCATTTAATGATTGTAATAGGCAAACTACAGACTGGAACCCCAGCAGCAATTTATTTAAAGCCTATCTCTTCCTCGGCTGGTAGCCTGTAATTGAGGAGCAGGGCTAAACTACAGTCAAATGCCCAGAACATGATGGAGATCTATGGCACCGAGTGCGTGGGTTGGCAGAGCGGAGGAGGAACAGGAGGTGGAAAGCTCTCTTAATGTGTTTTTCGAGCTTTAGCTCCATTTCAAGTTCCTCCGGCGAATTGGGAGGGTCGTATTTTATCGGGCCCTTCCTTAATTCAGCCCATTTGAAATAGTCAATTACTGTAAACAGCTGTGAAGCTGACTTTGAACCAAGCTCAGCTGATATAAAGATGTCGTGATAGAGTGAACTACTGTGCACATGGTTAAGGCATTTGTTTTGGCATGTTTTATAGTACAAAGCTAAAACAGAGGGGACATGGAGAATATAAAGTGAGATTAAGGAGCAGTAGCTTCTGGTTTTTATAATAATGCGCAGTCGACTCAGTGTGAGAAAGTAAACTGGAAGCATTTTTCACCTTCCAAAGCCGGAGCATTGGCAGTAGTGTTTGAATGCGATTGTTTTTTTCACAGCAGTGGAGAATGGAGAGCAAGCAAACGCATTCATTACAGTATAGTACTTAAGTAAAATTTAGAGGCACTTCACTTGAGTACTTCCATTTTGTAAGACGTTTTACTGCAACTCCACAATTTATGGACGGTCCTCACCGGAAAATGATAGCTATGGGATCCCTGGATACTTTGCAGCTAGAATTTTTACACAAAACATATAATACACACAGAATAAATGAGTATATTATATTATGAGTATCACAACCACCCAAAACTATGAATAATAGGATATGGACACAGATTAGCTCACATAGATTACTCCCATAAATGAATGGGGGACTTTTACTTGTGCCGTGGGTGTACAGCAGGCCAGCGGACCTCTGGGCACATTCTCCTAACAGGCCCCTTCTCCTACCTGCCAGCTGTATTATGTATGGAGAAAAATGAACAAAGTACAAGTGAATATAAATATCAGATTGGACTAAAGGACAAATATCCACTGGTCACTGGGGTCCTGCTCCGGTCTGGCCTGACCTTCGGACCCTCCTCCCGGGGTGTGCGCCCAGTTCAGACCTCTTCAATCATACATCCGTGACTTGTAGTAGAGTATTTATACATTGTGGTACTTTTACTTGAAGCCATTATGTTTTAGATTTTAAGAATTCCAGATTTGGCACCCCCTAATGGTAAAATCAAAGAACACACTGTGACCTCAAAAAAATAAATAAATAAATAAATAAAATAAAAGTTACAGACAATATGGCTTTAAGGCGATGATCTGAATACTATCTACGTCTGTTTTTTCTCTTTGCAGAACGGACATTTGAGGACCACGAGAACCTCGTGGAGCCACTCCTGGCATGGATGAGGGACAGCGAGAACCAAATCCTCTTTAAGGAGCGGGGAGAAAAATATGAGGTTTTCAAAAACCCACAGGTTAGTCCCCTCACTGTACTCGCCGACACGCATTAGCTGGAAACGATGTGTGTGTGATATCTCAAAAGTCCGACACTATTCTTCATTATTCTTGGCCTTGGTTTGCGCAAATCTATCTCAACATCGTTTCAGCCCAGCGCCATCTGGCTATTTTCACCAGTTGTCTGAATTATGAGATGTCTTTGCTCCATGCAGGATGACCTCTTACATTTATGTCCTCACTTTAATATATCAGACAAAACAGCTACAGGCAAAAGACAACAAGATCTTGGCACGTTTGTTGATATGATGGATCCCTTTATAATCTTTGGTCTGTTGGCAGAGACAAATAGCCGGGTTGGAAAACCGCTGAGATATTCTCATTTTTTAAAGTCCTCCATTATGTCTTCCACGTCCCACAATAAAAGACAGATCTGTTTTTTGCAGTACCTCCCTATCAGTTTACAGTTTCAACTTTTGACAAGAGCTACAGGAATAGAACTCCCTTCCTGGCTTTCTGTCACCATAACGAAAACATATGGGCGCAGGTTATGATATGACATCAGACTAGCCCAGTCACACGGGGGCACAGAGTTGGGTTTGGGGTTTTTGTGAGAGTAGATAGTGTTGGATGTGTGGACCAGATTTCACAGTGAAACGAGCAAATAGTTGCTGAAACATTTCACTCAAAACCACATTGCAGTTGCTAGAGTCATGTCGCTAACATGGCTAAAAACTGCTAATATTTTTGGAAAATGATGTATCGGTTGCACTGGCAATCATTAATGCAGTTTGTTTTTATTCCTGCAGAACTTTTATCTATGGAAAAAGGATAAGAAAGCTCTCAAGGACATAAAAGACAAAGACAAGGAGATATTAATCCAGGTAAATAAACTTATATGCATAAGGTAAAATAGTTTCTTTAAAAGTGACAGTTTTCCCAGTGGGAGCCCCTCTTTGTGACTCACCCCCGTCATCCCTTCTTCACCTCGGCAGGAGAACTTCTGCGGGACGTCCATCATCGTGCCCGACCTCGAAGGGGTGCTGCACCTCAAAGAAGACGGCAAGAAGTCCTGGAAGCAGCGGCTCTTCCAGCTGAGGGCCTCTGGAATTTATTATGTGCCCAAAGGAAAGACCAAGGTCAGGGGTCAAATGAGGGGGACATCATTTCTGGCAAAGACCCAGACAATAAAACACACAATCCAATAGTAAACACACATCTGATAGCTGGTCCTTTAACCCGAGATACATTCAGTTGTGCTCGGGCAAGTTGAACAGCAGCGGTGAAAGATGAAAATCCTGCAGATATGGAGGTATTTTTGCAATGTCAGCTGAAGTGTAAGGTCAGTTTTTTTCTCATTTTTCACCGGGACCACAAAGTTCTAGTGTGATGCATTTCTGCTTTATCAACCCCACTCTTGTTTCATGCACTGCTGAATATAACTAGAACCTTTACTCCCTGCTGGATACCTACAGTATGTTCACTTACGGTATATCTTAGATCTCTTGGCAGCTCCTACTCCCAAACCTACCACTCGTACAGTACATTATGCACTACTACTGCGTTTGTAATGCAGATATTCAATTCAGTGTGCACAAAAAACAAACCGAAAGAGGACAAAAAAGACACTACAGTTCAACTTGTAATATAATGCTCTTTTGTTTCTTTTCAGTCATCCCGTGACCTCGTTTGCTTTCTCCAGTTCGACAAAGTAAATGTCTACTGCGGCAAAGACTTTAAAAGCAAATACAAGGCCCCAACTGACTTTTGCTTTGTTCTGAAGGTAAGCTTAAAATGTTATGTTTTATTAGTCAGGTGGCCGGAGCCACAAATGCTTTTACTGTGGAATTAATGAACAGAAATGCTGCAACTTCCCTAAACTGTGGTGTCGAAGCCATTTACAATAACACAGAGTTTCACTGTTTCGCAGGTCCACAGTGTACACACGGTGCAAAAGATATTAATGCAGCGCTGACTGAAGTGACACGGTGGTTTCAGAGTCGATGGTCAGCTAAACAGCTGCTTGTTTTGCTGGGACGGAGAAATACAATAAATAGTTTAGTTTGAAGAAGTGAAACAACACCATTTTACCCAGTTTAGCTGAGAGTGGGGAGAAAGAAAGTGAACAAAAACAACTTTTGAAGCATTTCCTTCATATTTCTATAAAAGAAATTACTGTAAAACCACCATGCATTTAATTAAAAGAGTACTCTAAAATTGAGACTATTAACATTGATGTGAGGTACCCACAGTGCTCATTTAAGAGTGAGAAATGCTGACATAAAAAAGAATTAGATGGGTTGGTGGTCAAGTTTTAATGGGATGTGAAAGTCTGCGTTCTTTTTTTCCTATCTTATCTGGGAAACACTAGAATCAGCAGATACCATTAGACTGGATGATGAGGATCAAAGCGAAAAGAGCTTAGAGAAGCAAAGAGACTGAATTACCTACCAGTGAAAGACAGAGTCCTCAAGGTTTTAGATGAAGAGAGGAGAATGAGGTGCCGCTTGTCCAAGGGCGAAGGCAAATGGCCTGCCAGGGTGGACATTTTGGGAGGCTAGCTAGGCTTCACGTGGCCCCTTTTCCTGCTGTTTAGGCATCACACGGTGAAACTGTACCACTCGGCTGAGGTAGATGGTGTGAATGACAATGGTATTGGTATGATAATAACTGAAGCTGTATTTAGCTGCCAAAGTGTTCAGTTAGGGTGCGTTTTGAGACATTGGCGGGCTGGCGTCTGCGAGCTGCTGGGAAACGGCAGCCATTCATGGACGGCAGCAAAACGATTCAGCTTCATCTTTTGGCAGTTATGCTGTGCATTCAGAGGAGTTGCCCGACGTGATCCCTAATACCATCCGCATTATGTACAACTGATATCATGACATTATATGGGAAGTTAACGTCTTCTTTGGGGGAAGACGACCGACTCTAGACCTCTGCAGTATGCATTGCACGACAAATATTTTTGTAATGAGTAAGACTGGGCAAGACTACATTGTCGAGGATAAAACCAACAACAAAGACTATCTGAGCAGAAAACTCAAGCGTCTCATTGGTCCCCATTTAAACAAGACAACTGAACTGAAGATACAATACTTTGAAAACTAAAAGTAAATATAAAAATTAAAATTAGAAAAAAAAGTTTTCTGCTTTCCGCTTTTCCTTCCCTGTTTTTGTTGACAAATAGTGACTGCATTATCCCAAACAACAGGAAATGAATATTCAGAACCCATTTAACTGGTGTTGCCTTTTGACACTGATTCTAGACTCACTCTGCCCCCTCGTGGCAGCCTGTGATATCCTTAAACACTAAGTCATCACGGCTCCTGGGTTAGTTAGGGCCCTTAGGCAGAGTCAGTGGATTTTTTTTTCACTTCACTAATACAGTGCAGTTTGGAAAGAAGGAGGTCATGGTGCCATTATAGAGTATGTCTCCCCAGAGGCTACTGTTTGTGTGTTTTGGTCTGCGGCCACCCAAAAAAAAAAAAAGAAGCTGACTGCACATTTAGTGTGAGTTATACCGAAAGCCAGGGTTGTGTTGTTTCAGAGTTTTGTAACGACAGAAAGATGTAGGTTTCTTCTTTTAGAGTAAGATGGCTCAATGATGAAATACTTGTGTAAAAGGAGACGACCCGTGGAAATGTGGAAAATGGGTTTATATGTAAACTAATAATGAATTCCCTGAACTCTACATTTACTATTCTTTCCTGATCTGAATCTCCTACACAGCGATGTGAAAGCAGCTGAAAGTAATCACTGCTAGGTAATTCATGAGGTACATTACCAACTTCAGTTAGGATAACATGAAAACATGTTGAAAGTATAACCCTGTTATGGCGGCAACTAATGATTATTTTCATCACCGATCAATCTGCAGTTAAAGGGCGTTTTCGGGATAAATCGTTTGGTCCATAAAATGTCAGAATATAGGGAAAAATGGCTGCCAGCTAGACTGTCACAGATTCCAAAAAAGCCAAAGGTGACATCTTTAAACTGCATGTTTTGCTCCAACTAACAGTCCAAAAGCCAAAGACAGTCAGTATACTATCACATAAGATTTCCAACAAGCAGCAAGTTCTCACAGCCAGCCGGATGAAGCTCAAAGCTCTGCTGTTTAAAATGGCAAGACAAGAAAAAAAAAAAAATGAACAAAAGTCGGTGGACACATAATCTTTGTTCTTTAGTGGCCTAACCATATGTTTTATGTGGATTTGTCTCTTATAGCATCCGCAGATCCAGAAGGAGTCTCAGTACATCAAGTACCTGTGCTGTGATGACGCTTGGACCATGAATCTTTGGATGACCGGAATACGGATTGCAAAGGTAAAGCTGAGCCACTTTCAATAACAAAATTCAGTCGCCACGAGACCAGAAGATATAAGGTCCCGCTCTGTGTTTTTTTTCTCACACTTCCAGTACGGTGAGCTGCTGTATGAAAACTATAAAACCGCCGAGAAGAAGGCAACTGTCACATCCGTGTGGACGAACCGCAGCACTCCATCGAGCTCCAATCCGCCAGCGCCCTCACCCACCGTCAAAGGTAGCGCGACACAGCATCTCCCTTTGCCGGGTGTTTCACTGCTCTGAACAACCCAGACGTGGTGACATTAGTCAAAACCTTTTCCTTGTACAGTACGTTCCGTCATGGTGTTTCTCTCCTTCCAGCCAAATCACAGAGCCATGCAAACGGTCATGCTCCTACGCCCCAACCAGGACCTGTATCTAAGGTAAACAACTCTCCACTATCAATTGACCTGTTGATTATTTCTTAGAATAACTGATTAAATGTTAAGTCTATGAAATGTTAAAATAGTGAAAAATGCCCATCACAGTTTCCAAAAACCAAAAGTGATGCTTTTTCGTTCGAGCAGACAACAGCCCAAATTCAAATATATTCAATTTACAATCATATAACACGGACGAATGCAGCGGACCCGCCAGCACTTTATTTTAAGATTCCTACTTTTTACTATGGTTTCCTCGAAAGGAACTGAGATGTAAACGTAAATGCACAGAAAAGTTCCTGGAAATTATTATGTAATTTGCTAGCAATTCCAGGAAAAATGTAGAAACTGCTGGCAGGCAAGTTTCAGTCAATTAGTGGATCGACAGAAAATGTATCGGCCACCATTTTGATTATGGACTAATCGTTTCCTCTGTCCACCTCCTGTACATGTTGCATCACTATTTTATATATAGTCTCCTCAGGACTTCAGAAATTTCCCACCTCCACGCCCACACTCGACTGAGATTCTCCCGCCACCACCTCCGGACCCAGTGTTCCCTCCTCCGCCACCTCCCATGGCTGCCAAGAGTTCCTCAAAACCTGCCACCCCCCAGCAAAACCTGCCAACCAACTTCCCTCCACCTCCACCTGCAATGGAAAACCTCCCGCCTCCACCTCCGCCCCCATCCGTCAATGACCCCTCGGAGGCCCCACCTGACTTCCTTCCACCCCCTCCTCCGGCCACAGGCTTTGGTTCACTGCCACCTCCTCCGCTGTCGGTGAACTCTCTACCACCACCGCCTACTTGTTTCGGGGGTATGGACCAGTCTCTGCCTCCTCCGCCACCAGATCCCGGGTTCTTACCGCCTCCTCCGCCTCAGCCAACGTTCACAGGGGCTGGAGCTCCACCCCCACCTCCACCGCCTCCTCCACCTGCCCCTGCCGCCGCCCCAAGGGCAGTGCCGCGGCCCTCTGGATCAGTCAAGAAGATGCCTCCTGCTCCGCCAAAGAGGACTACACCCTCGCTGCAAGGTGGAGGTGGAGGAGGGGAAGGTGGAAACTTCATGTCAGAACTGATGCTAGCCATGCAGAAGAAACGTAGTGATCAGTAGCCTGCGCGAGTCATCAGTGGAGTATAAATACATTATGAACTCTGCCCGAACACAGAACAATTTAACCTTTAATCAGCCTTTTTCTCGATTTCATCAAAACAGCTCGTTGATCCACAGCTGTACATAACATCTCAGAAATGAAGCCACTGGAGATCAATACAGACGATATCTCACAGACATTCATCCCTTTTCCTTTTTTCTAAAGAGCTTGTCCAGAACATAACCGCGCAGGAGTCGGTAGAAAGGGGGGATTGTTCTGACGACGTTTTGTAAGGTGTTTGAAAACTTGAGCTCAAAGATGCCAGTGACTGTCACAGTTTGCTGTCAGAAAACATAACGCAGCAAACACCAAGGTGTATCTTTTTTTTTTTTTGTATCTCATAAGAATATAATGCTGTCATCACACTTCAGAGACATTTTTTTTAATAGAATTGTACAGTATATATTGTCATGTTTGCATGGAGGGCTATAAATACTTTCAAACACTTTCCCACTTACCTTGGAACATAGTTTACCCAGCCAGTTTTCAAATGACAGATACCTACATAGAACCTCCTGACTAAATCCCTTTAAATCCTGGTGGCATAAGAAATGCATGGACTGAACATCATTTGTTGCTGGAATGAATCATTGGATGTTCCTTCCGTCATCGAGTACAACCTGCTGCCATTGGATGTTTGGCAACACATGATATATGACATACATCTATCTAAAAGCAACAACCTCCTTGGATTGAGTTTCATAATCGATCAATGTGACGCCTCAAGGATGCTATAAAATTCTCGAAAATTTAAAAAAAAAGTATTGCAGCTAGTTTCCATTTTGTATCTCTGCTGTGTGCAAACTGTATGTGAATAGAGTTAGGTGTCACACTGTATGTGAACCTGGATCCATAAAAAAGCGACAGGACAGCCTCTCGAAGCAGCATCTTTGTCTTTATTTTGGTGTCAAACCGGAGGGACAAGATGTATCATCTCCTGAGAAGAAGAATTTTTTAGGAGCAAAAGACAATCGGATTTTTGTTGGTCACGGAAGCCACACATTGTGGGTAATTTTTAGCAAAAAAGGAAATATAAAAAAGCCATGACCTTGAAATTTTGGAGCAAATATTGTCCAGCAGCACGACAGGATTTAACCCAAATACGCCACAAAAGATCAGATAAATTGTAATTCTTCTTCATTTTAGTATTTCGCAATATCCAGGGCTCGTTCATGAAGAACAGCTGACCTTTAACCTCTCAGCCCACAGTGGAGGTCTTGCTGCATAGCCCGCCTCCTCTGCAGTCTCTTGTGTAACAAACGGAGAGGACAGGATATGGTGCAGCTGCGCCACCTAGTGGGGGGAAAATGTCACAGCTTGTCACAGAAAAGTAATATGGCATCACTTTGGATTTGGTTAAGTGACGTTTCAAAACTTATTTACCGGATACATACCTCAGAAAAATCATTCATCTCAGCTTTCCTTATGGCCGACTCTGCCATCCAGTTCCTCAGCACATATCTAGGATTTACGTCTGTAGGATATTTTACGCAGTCAGAGGAAGATCTTCCTGTTTCTCTCAAGTTTCAACATCATCCCACAACAGACATTTTAAACGTGAATTCCTTATTTCTAGTTTAGAACGACAGTGCCGTGACTCACAATATAAGTGTCCAATATTTGATAGATTTAGTGGCTTACTTCTCATCCTGTTTTGACGATCAGAACCGGTGTCATTTCGTTGTCTGAACAGGAGAAAAAAAAAAACACTTTAGAGAAACTTCAGTTACCAAACTAGCGCATGGACTGACGTTTACTTTTTTTTGCTTACCTGCTGACCCGGAGGAGGTACATTCTGACCCAGTCCGTGAAGTGCTTGTGCAATGAAAGGTCATCAAGAGCCCACATCTAATACACACACACACATACAAAATCCTTAAAAACATAAAAATATGGCTCTAAATAGATGCATTGGCTTTGTGTGATTTATGCTGTTACAGAAGCAGAAATTGTAATTATACATAAATTAAGGTAATAATCTGAAACTGTTATATTAATGTCTGTGTTGCTGTGGAGGCGCAGAGGGACCAGAGCAATGAATTGCCACTTTAACTCTACCTGTGTGAAGTTCCCGTCGTGAAGCTGCAGGTCTGAAACTTCACTGAGCTGTCTGAAGGTCATGGTGAAGTCCGACTGTGTGTCCTCCATCATCTTGGTGAGACAAACACAAATTATATTGGAAGTTATTGGAATACAATTTGTACACAGCCAGTAAACAGACAGTGACATTGAATTGAGCATTGCATGCGAATCAAAAACTGTAAATGACTTGCCTGAAGCAGGAAGGCAATAATGTAGCTGTCCTCTTCCTCTTCACCAAGAAGCCCCAGTTTGGCTTTAAATATCTGGTGAATTCTGACATAGATACACAAAACCAATTAGACAATATCATATTATTACTGTCATGGCCTGGATATTGCATGGGGTGAACATAGGGAAAGACAGATTCACACGAAGCTCACCTCATCTGGTAAATATTAACATATCCTTTTAAGATCATTTTAGCCCTGTAAAAAGATAAGAGGTTAAGAATTACACCTTTTTGAGAGTATCTTTAATTTGAAGGGGCAAAAAACTATAACGTATCTACTGTGGTTTGACAAGGTTGCTGACCAGCGCCACTGGGCCAAAAGTTACTTTGAATATTACTTCTGACCTTTTGTTTTTCAAGTATTAACCCCTTCATTCGAGTTTAGCAATTTGCAAAAGGGTTTTACAAAAGTTAAGTTTCTATCGGTGGCCAATGGAGGTCAATACAAGGGACATATTACGTAAAGCCTCCTTAATACATACAGTATGTCATGGTTTTTCTTACTCTTTCTGTTGTTTTTGTGTAAGGACGGGACTGAGAGCCCCCAGGAGCTTCTCCAGGTTAAACAGTCCGACGTTTGCCTGAGCTCCTATGCTGTATCTGCCCTCATCATCAGATGTGTTGGGGACAAAGTCTGCAACATTAAAAGGTCTGTTTGAGTTGTGAAAAAAAAACCAAAACAAAACAGGGCAGTGAGATATTTTAGTGAAACGCAGATATGTGTTATCGTACACACTGGGGTTATACGACTCCATGAAGCCAAATGGTCCATAGTCGATGGTGATGGACAGGAGGCTGAAGTTGTCTGTGTTGCACACACCTTTCGGGATGACACACAATAGATATGAGCAGATGTTGGTACAAACGGTGCGATAAAACGTTCATCTGGAACAGGGTCTTACCATGTGCAAACCCCACGGACATCCACTGGCCAATCAGATTTGCTGTTTCATTTACAACCGTGGAAAAAAACACCTAAAAATATAAATTATTCCACAGTAAGTCGTATTATACAACCCATTTCTGGGTGGGTTTTTCTACACACAAGTGAAACAAACGAACAAAAAAAACTTGTATTTGGTGGGAAAAATAATCATGAGAGAATATCTTTTTACATGACTCACCAAATATTTATCTGGGTGACTTGAACTGATTGAGGGAAAATGTTCATCAATCACAAAGTTCAACAGCTTTCTAAAATCAAGAGGACAACAAAACTATGTTATGCTGCAGTAAACCATGTTGAATAGGAAATGACAAATGACAAGAAAGCCTGAGAGCGCTGATAATATGATCAAGTGACCAGTAAAACCTCAGGAGATCTATCTCTGCACTTTGAGCCAAAATTTCTAACGATCCAATCCGAAACCAGGACTTGGCTAACCGGAGAACAACAGCTCCTGCAGTAAAGAACAAAATGTAACATTTGGATAAAGATTAGGAAAGTGGAGAATGCAAAGTACTGTAATGAGAAATGAAATGCACCTGATACTGAGGGAAACCGAGGTGTTGCACATATTTTTCTGTACCTCTCTCTGTCTTCACATCGCCACTGTAGAACTGATCCCTCAACACCAGCTCCTCACTTACAATTAGACTAAAAGAAAGCAAGGAGCATAACTATCAGATCAATCACAGAAAAAACTCGACAAAACCGCTAAGAGGTCGGGAGAACATCATGCACCCGGTTCAAAAACAATGAAGCACTACTCAGTTTCTTAAAGGAAGTAGTTGGTTTTAAACTACCAAACCTAAAGGCTGTGAGCCAAGAGGTATGGATGTTTATACTGGGCTTCTTACACACGCCTGGTGAGAAGACAAAACCAACTGAACAGTTTCCGGGTCCTTAACTATTTGGTGTCTTGTAAACAATTTAAGAATGCCTTGTTTGCCTCTTTTAACACACTTCAGACTACACATTTAATGTTTTACAACCCACAGCTGTTTAAAATAATGTGGTGGTTCTGGTGTGGGGAAATACCTTAAGCTGTTGGTTTCGCATTGTTCAAAGCAACATTGCACAATCATAGTCCATATGCATCTGAGAACTCAGAACCAACTCAGATCTTCCAAAATCAGATGAGAATTAGTGAGACGGGATATTAATCCCCTTTCTTGCTTTTTATTCATCAGTGTTACTCTTACCTGGCAGCCCTGCTGGTGGGGACACCCAGGAAATGCATTGCCTCACTGCACAGGAACTCCCTGACAGACGAGCGGATCACAGCCCGACCATCTCCCGACCTGTGGCAGGACGCACGTGCATACTGAAGTTTCTTAAGATCGTTGCACAATTGAAGAGACGACGCATCAAATTAGCGATAAGCCCGTAAAATGGGAAACAACTTTCAGCCACACCTATGTTTTCTATTAATAAAAAAACATACAATTTCAGTTATATCTATATTGTCTATATTAATATATATTGTATATAGACTGCAAATGGAAAACAGTAGAAAAGTAGGAAAAATAACATACCTCGAATATGGTGTTTTTCCTGAGCCTTTAAGCTGCAGTTCCCATATTTCTCCCTTCCTATGAAATTTCATAAGGAAAATAAGTAAGGGCTTTAACTTGCGATGCACCTTGAATACCAGTACTTAAAAAATACAGGAAGCCTAATTCCAAAATGTTCTCACCTGTTGGAATACTGACCAAGAAAATGTGCTCGACCATCCCCCAGCTGACCTGCCCAGTAGCCAAACTATTGGAGAAGGGAATGGAAAAAGCATATTCATGAGTAAAATTTCAGTGTGACCAACTGGGGTCAGATTTAACCTCAGGTTGTGCACAGCTGACGGAGGCTTTCTTGTTTCCTTGGCTTTGTTAACCAGTGTTATTCTGGTCTAATTTAGTCCTCAGATGGCAATATATCTGTTGGGGCTTCAGTGTGTGTGTCCCTGGTCAAACAGAGTAAATCTGCAATGTGATTTAATTCAAGGAACCATGTAGAAGAATTTGTGAGGATACGGTACCAAGTAAATCAAAATACAGCATGCAACTGCTTTTACACCGAAGGGAAACAGAAAACAAATTCATCTTTACCTGATGACCCCCGTATCTGTGTGCAAGAGGTACAGATCCTATAAGGAGTCTGCCACCACTGGCATAATGCAGGAAGTCCTCTGACTGTGTTACAGCCACGTCTAAGTCTAAGATCCCCGTGATGACATCCTGTCGGGACAACGTCACGTATAAATTAATTTGTCATATTTCATTGTGAATTACATTAGGAGCTACAGTACATTACATCGCCACCTCTGAAACTGCCGCCAGCCTTAACGGTCCTTTCAGTGGGGTTGGAATGGATTTGGAAAATATGCAGTTCTTCACAGTGCGAACAAAGTTGCCATCAACCTCGTCGATTGGGAATGCTTCTACAGAAAGGACATAATGGTGACATTAATTCTGTTCTGAAGCCTTTTTATAGCGACCTGTAAAGACAGGAATCTGTTTTACCAATAAGCTTCTTGCAGGACACCCTGAACTGATCCAGGGCCTGTATGAGGTCTGAAACACTTATGTTCCACCTGGATTTGACAGTGCGTGGGGGCGGCTGGCTGTCTGATGCCGTGTCGTCATGGCTGTGGCAGTCAGGGCCGGCGCCCTGGCAGAACTCCGGGACATGCACAGGCGTGAAGCACGATGCCGCTGCTAGAGCGAAGACCAGCACTCTGCAGATGCTCCGCATGTCCACAGGCAGGGCGGTTGCCTTAAATGCACCCGAGTCAGTAAGCACTGATGTAGCTGTAAATAATAAAAAAGGGCAAACTATGACCTTCAGCTGGTCAACATCATAAACAACAGTTGTGGAAGACCTACTCTGATCCTTTCCTCAAGTAATAGTAGTAATACCTCAGTGTAAAACATACACCGTTGCAAGTAAATGTCCTGCATTCAGAATTTGACTTGCATTACATTAAAAGTTTGTCAGTATTAGTAGCTAAATGTACAAAAGGAGTGTCATGTATATTTTTGTTACTGGTACATTAATGGATAACCTGCATTTTCATGTTGTAGCTAATTTTAGGGCACTTATATGCTGCTGGGTAGTTCAATATGCATAAATGCATCCCGTTTTATTTGTTGATCATATGTTTTCTATATCTTAATTTTGTAGCAAAGTAACGTGTAACTAAAGCTGTCAAATAAATGTAGTGGAGTCAAAAGTGCAGTACGTGCCAGCTTTTAGTGGAGCGGAGGTGTAAAGTACCATTAAATGGCAGTGTCCGAGTAAAGTCCAAGCACCGAAATGTGTACGTAAGTGCTGTAACTACTTGAGTAAATGCACTTAACTACTTAGTTACTTTCCACCACTGGCAAACAGGCCGCCAATGTAAACAAATCATCAGTTGCGCTTTAATTATGCTTTAGTTTCCACGAAAAGACCCTTAGTTCAGGTAAGCTAATAGCTAAACACGTATAACCGAAACCCACCCGCGACAAGTTAAAGCAGTAACCCGTACTGTGGAGACAAGGTGGGTTAGAATAATTTCGGTCGGTTTAGTCGTGAAAACATCCCATATGATACATTTTAAAACCAGCAGCTACAGTTACCTACGTTAACTGTTAGATACAGTTACCTAAGTTATCTGTTAGCTACCCAGCTACTAGCCTTATCCCAAACACTAAAGCTGGTATATTTTCTGGAGAAAACAACCGTTGTTTACATCTACCATTGCATTCCTGATTTTTTTTTTTTTTTTTTTTTAAATGTCAGTTTGAAGGAAACCATTCGTGTTTCTCTTGACTTCCTCGTTCCTAATCCTCGTTACGCTGCGTCATCAACCGACGCCCGGTTACAGTTTTCCGGTTCCGCTCAGATATGTAAGCTGAAGCTGAAACGTGCGGCTGGGCAACATGGCGGGCCCCTGGTGGAAGCACTGCCAGAGGTGGAGTACGAACTGTGCGAGTGCGAGTTTCTTTGAAAGCTTGTGGCATTTCAACGGCAGGTGTGCGTCTTTCTCGGCGTCCTCTCTGGGTCGGGCGTCCAGGAGCCCAGGGCCGACGGACGAGGTGAGTTTTGCGGCCGGCAGGGCACCGGGGAAGGGAGTGCTGTCAAACCTGGGAAGGTCATGCGTGCCACCGAGCCGTCAGCCGGTCCCGCCGAAAGGGCGCTCTTATTCCACTGACGGGTGTATTACTCCAGGGCCAGTTGCATTTCCAGACAATGTAACTGCCACGCGTCTTTTGCAAGAGTTTCCTGCATTTTGTAAGAATTTCTCAAATGAATGGTGACTTGTTGCAGGGGTGTCGGCTTGTTCAACTTATGGTGCAAGCATAAAGGTCAAGACCTGACCTGACATCACAGGACAGTCGCACTTATCTCCAACTGTCTCTGTCTTGTCAAGTTCCCATTCATTTAGAGTTCTTTTTTTCTTTACCGCTACACACACAACCATTCATTCATTTGACATCGACGCGCATGTGCTGTTCCAGACTAGCCTAAGAAAACGCTTAATTTTAGAAAATGCTCAAAAGAGTAGTTGGCCGGCTGTCCAACAAACCCTACCCAGTTTTCTTGTCAAGTTCTCGTTCATTTACACTTTTTGAACAGCTACATATATACATTCATTCATTCATTCATTCATTTGACACTGACGCTCCTGTGCTGTGCCAGACTAGACTTGCAAAACACGTAATTTTAGAAAATGGTAAAAAGAGTTAAAACTTCAAAATCTTCATCAGTGTCCTGGGGGCAGCCGGGATTTTAGAAACACTGAGGAAACAAGTCCCTTCAATTAAAAAAAAAAAATGTATCGCAGCAGTCTACAGTTCACTACTTCTCTCTGTAAATGAAATTTAGTAACCTGAGATTCTGTTTTTTTTTTTTAAATTCTCCAAGCTGCCAGGAATTAATTTCTTACGTTCTTACGTTTTCTTATAAAATGGACATTATGGGTCAGTTGTCAATTGTAGAATATTAACCAACCCAAGGTTGCTAAAATCCACAACAATAACTCGCTACAAGAAATAAATGAATAAATACAGAAAAGAGGGCATGATCTCAGTCAGATTTTGTATGTTCATTTCCTAAATTGACAAATTATGATAATAAAATATCCATAGGTCTGATGTGCAGCATTTGCCTGAATTTATCCTTTGTCTACCCCTCTGTATTTTGACTTTCAGGGACAGCCGTTATCATCTACACAGATAAACCTGAAAGTTTTAAACTTCACCTCATCTCTAAACAGGTGAGTTGTGATGTGATCCCACCAGAGGCTTTGCACGGTTAGGTCTAAATTTCTTACAGTATGTTTTCTGGGGTTTTTGATTTTTTTTACATATGATTCAGTGTATTTCACAGTTAATGTTATTGTATCTTTCTCCTCAGACACAAGTCACGGTTGCTGTATCCCACACTACAGTCTTGCTGCTGCAGAACGATACACAGTGATGCAAAGCTCAAGGACCCCTTCACGTTAGCCCAGAAAGACCTAACAAGTTTATATGATGACATCAAAAAGGTGAATTTTTGTTAAAATATTTAAAATGTCACCATCCAGCTATATATTAGTTGTACTGGCCAAATGAGTTTTATGACAGTAAATAAAGGCGTACAAGTGAATATTTACGGAACGTGTCTTTTTTTGGCTTGTGTTACATTAAAGAAAGTTAAAAACAAGCATCTCAAAATTGCTTATGCGGAGAGTCTTGTACCATGTGTTAATTTAAAACTGAATAATGCAAATTTCCAGCTAGCGTTAGGCTAGTTAACAAATCTAGACAGCATGGAGACAGGAGGAAAGCGTTGCTATCGCTTGGATTTGACTTTGCAGCTCCAGTGACAGATAAAAAAAAAACGACATTTGAGTGAGCCTTCCAAGTGTTTTCATCTCAAAATGACACTGAGTAGAAATGAACAGAGGACGTTTATTTCGCACACTGGTGGATTGTGATTGAAATAAAAGACATGAATTTTATTACTCTGCTTCACAGGAGCTGTTTGTATCTAAAGAAGAGCTGAAGTCTCTATGTGACTACTACTTTGATGGCAAGGGCAAGGCAATCCGACCAATGATTGTTGTTTTGATGGCCCGGGCCCTCAACATCCACAGCAACAGAGCAGTGTAAGATTGTATCACTCCAAGCACCTACGTGCAGAATTCAAACAAAAATATAATGTTGTCACCATTTCTTAGCACAACTCGCCCACAAGCGACCTGTGATACACTGGTTACCGCGGCGATGCGCCACACCTTGTGATAGGAGCATTTAAATTGTTCTACGAATCATAATCCGGGGGTTTTGTGTCCTCTCACTTCCTGCAAATGTGTCGTCTTTGTCCTCTGCAGAGATTTGATCCCCGGGCAGAGGGCCATAGCTATGATCTCAGAAATGATTCACACAGCCAGCCTGGTGCACGATGACGTAATAGATGGATCCGATAAACGCAGAGGGAAGAGGACCATCAATGACGTGTGGGGGGAAAGAAACGTAACGGCAACAAAATCAGCTCCAAATCAACAATTCCTCATTTTCATATTACCTCATAGTTTTCATTAAAGGATGTGTATATCACTTTCTTCTTTTTTTTTTTTTTTTTCGGGTCCTCTCTTCCAGGCTATCTTGGCAGGAGATTTCATCCTCTCAGCCGCCTCCTTGGCCTTGGCTCGCATCGGTAACAACACTGTGCTAAAAGTGTTGTCCCAGGTGATAGAGGACCTGGTGCGAGGTACAGTATAGCCCTCCAATTGTTCGTACTGTTGGTTAATCTTTTTTTTAAGTCATTTCCGCACTAAGCATCTGTGCACACTGGAAGCTGCAGGGGGTAGGAAGAGCCCATCGGTATACCGTGTGCCGCTGTCCAAATCGATACCCACTGTGCTTCCAGGTGAATTCATGCAGCTGGGCTCCAAGGAGAACGAGAACGAGAGATTCAAACACTACCTTGAGAAAACCTTCAAGAAGACAGCAAGTCTTATTGCAAACAGTTGTAAAGCAGTATGTACGTTCTGTCTCCACATAAATGGCACAGAGATAGAGAGAAGCCTCAGTTCCTGCACTTAATGTTTTTTGTTGACTGTCTGTCTGTCTTTTTATTGAAGGTATCCATTCTGGTAAATTCTGATCCTGAGGTTCATGAAATAGCCTACCAGTATGGGAAGAATGTAGGCATCGCATTTCAGGTGAGTTCTGATCTGGGAGCAGGTCTGGTTGCAGCTTTAAGTTCACCAGCTAAATCACATCGGCCATCAACGGATTATTGGATAAGTGAGAACTCCCTCTACTGAAAGAACGTTACAGCACATTTTGTTTTAACCCAGATTATCTCTCTCTGTCTTGTAGCTAGTGGACGATGTCTTGGACTTCACATCGGGAGCCAATCAGCTGGGGAAGCCCTCAGCCGCAGATCTCAAACTGGGCTTGGCCACTGGACCAGTCCTGTTTGCTTGTCAACAGGTGAGACCAGCTTTATCATTTAAACTGGAAACGTGTACAGGTTTTCATGGAAACTGTAAATCACAATCACGCAACTAGCACATGTGGACATACACCATGCATCACTGTCTGCAGCCAGTCTTTACCTCCATTACTTTTTTTTTTTTAGTTTCCTGAGCTTCATGCAATGATCATGAGACGCTTCAGCTCTAATGGAGATGTAGATCGAGCCTGGCAGTACGTCCTTAAGGTATGACCAATCACACGTTGTACAAAAAAACTTAAGGTTTGCACTTAGAGTTTCTTGAAGTGTTTTGATTTACATGTAAGGTCCTGAAAAGTTTTAAATACAGATTACAGGTGGGGCAAAAGTTTTTACCGACTGTTTTGAGTCACAGATGATTATATCCTCAGACAACAAGTTCTGTAAGGAAACGATGTCCTGCTTCCTGTGTAAGACATTTTTAATGTAAACTTCACAAAACTGAATATTCAAGATCGACGTTTGTTATGAGTTAGGTAAATGTGGTTAACGTGTAAACATTAACTTCAGCTGTAACACCTTAACTAAGTGATGCATTTTTAAGGGGTTGTTGATGTTGTAATGATGTTGTGACTAACATTACAACTCAGTGCTTTATCTTGAGAAGAAGAAGCAGAGCGATGCTGGTGCAGAACATCAATGGTCAGTAAACTGTTCTGGGATAGATAAAGACTACAACAATGCGACCGGCCCTTCTCCTTGTCCTGTTTTTAGAGCGATGGCGTGCAACAGACCAACTACCTGGCCCAGCGCTACTGTCAAGAAGCCATCAGGCAAATCAGTATGATCAAGCCGTCCCCGGAGAGAGACGCCCTCATCAGGCTCACAGAGATGGTGCTCACCAGAGACAAATGAACCTCCTCTGCCGGGGCTTCACATCAGGCAGCTACCTGTGGAAAGGCGACTCACCCTGACCCCGTGTGCCTGCGCAGGGCGGGGTCAAGACAAAGACGGTGAGAGAAGCAATGGAAGTATGGTTCGGAAGGACCCCTGGTGCTGGATTTAGTGCCAACTCTAAATGAAAATGGCAGCAAGCTGGTTTGTCCGAACACTTAATCAGACTCAAGGGATCAAAACAGCGTTCAGGGGTCTCTCAGAACTGATACCTGTTGTTTCATGGCTCACTCCTAAAATATGAATGAGGCTGAGTCACTTAATGCTTTGAGATATAAATACCCTTGGTTTTTACTGCACAACCTTGTGACGATTTGGAAGTGCATTGCAATCTTAAATTACCGGGTGCCACTGCATACAGTACTGTAACTGCAACTGCCTCCCATGCCTCAGACTAGCAGACTGCGAGTGAATAGTTTATGTGCTAGTCCTGAGTGGTGGAGTTGTTGCACAATCTGTGTTATTCCAAATGATAAGTGCATAATTGTCATCTGTGTGTTTGTCTGGATCTGTGTTGATGTCCTCCGAGATCCGTCCACACCTCAAAGGCCAGACAGTCGCATGTTTGTGACTTGTGAGATGTTGTGAGGTTACTTTTGTAATGCAAAGTGCCCTGTAACAACCAAGGCCTTAACATGTACAATGACTGTGTGCTCAATAAACCAACTGTTTTATTTATTTAAGCCAAGCTTTTGCTCCGTTTTGATTCTCAAGTGACCACACACGCATGTTGTACATAGAATTGTTTATTATAAAAGACTGTACATTAATTTTTCAATCAACATTTTATATGTACAAATGAAGGGCAGACAGAGATAGCTTTCAATATTTGCTATCCATGAAATTGAGCCAGAAATTTTTTTTTTTTTTTTTTTTAATTTAAATTGGAAATTCTAAAGCAATGGGGCAAAAATATCAAGGCAATAGCTGCAGTATCCTGAAATGGTAAATGGTGACCACTGCAGGTTAACCTTGCATTGGAAAGTCAAGATCATGTTAGATGAATGTTCTAGGGCTAACAGAAAAAAAAACAAAAAAAACCACAATGTTGTCGAGATGATTCCAAGACCTGAGTGAAACCTAATAGTGATTGGCTGATTTGACTTTGAGTTAAATATGTACACCTGTGCAGCCCAGAGGATTTCATGTTCAGAGCATTCAACATGGTCCTTGAACCCAGAGCAGGTCGTTGTTGCTTTGAGAAGACTGAGGAGGTATTAGAGTTGTTTATTGGTCTACTACATCTGAATTGTCGCATGGCAGTGTCAGGCATGACAATTCCAGTTGAACTGTCACTGCACACCCCCTGCTGCCTATCCATTATTGCCAGTTATCAATGGATCCTACAGATTTTGTGGATTGGTATATAATTAATAACAAGGATGTGACATAAATGATCTTAAAATGCTCGATAATGAGCCCACAAAAAAAAAAAAAATAAAGGAATGTGTTTTCCTGCTTCAGACAGATCTAAACTCGTGACGGACCAAACTCCATTTCAGTTTTAGGATTTTTTTTTAGTTCGAATGCAAATGGGCATTTAAAAGGTGAGACCATGGGAAAGCCCGAAACTTCAGTCTAAAAAGTTTAGTGACTACAACAGTGGAATAAAAATTAAAAAAGGTGAATACACTTACAACATAATGGAAGCATAATGACAGTAAAATTAAGATTACATTATATCTCTTAAAATTTTGCATGCTTTAACGCCAAGACTGATTTTCAGGAGTAATTGTTGCTTTAAAATAGCATTTACAGTATTTAAATTTGTAAATTATTGACAGGCCATCTGTGTGTATTTTCCATACAAATGGGTCTTACGGCGTCGAGGAGGGCACCACTAATGAAAACTATCATATAATCGACATTCACTGAATTTACATTACAGAAACCCAAGTGGCTGCGGCTCACATTATATACAACTGACAGTGCAAACACTAGAACTGAAGGTGCGTACGTGACATTAACAGTTTATTTTGTTCCATAAAAACCTAATACTCTTGTTCATAAAGGATTCGGTTCCGAATCGCAAATCTCGTACAACCTTCAGCTGTGCGACCGTCTTCTTGAGTTCAACCTGCGAGAACACGTGCAGTCCAATTGTTTAGAAACTTTGTTTGTTTGGTTTACATATTCCATAAATGTCCCCCGCCCACCCATATAACACCAAAATAAACTAAATAGATATTACTTTTCATTTTATTTGCAATCAGTTAGGGAAAGAACATTCTGTCATATCAAAAGGGGAACATTACAGTTTCAGGAGTCAACGTTGCTGCTGTCAGTCTCTCAGTGGATTATGATATGACTGAATAAATAGACTGTACTGTTACCGTGAGGTCCCTTCAGTCGGCATAGTGCATGATGGACTCCACGTAGTTGCCGGGGAAGAGGCCGGTGACGCCGTTGCAGACGCCCTCGAACCAGCCGTCGTCGTTCTTCTTGATGACATAAATGATCGCCCCCTCCATGAAACTCAGCTCGTCATCCTTGTCCTTGGCGTAGTCGTAGATGGCCACCACTGAAAAGAGAAGGGGGAGATTTTTGTTTGGCACAAAAATGAGCAGCGAGTATCCAATGGAAGACTTAGAGATCACAAAAAAAATTTGTGCTTGTTCTTTCAGCAAACCTTTCTCGATGTAGTTCTTGGGAGCCCACTGTGGGTCTCCATCAGCGTAAGGGTCGTTGTATTGCACGACAGCAGCATCCTCCTCCTCATAGTCCACCGGCGGCGGCGGCGGAGGGGGAGGAGAGTCGTCAAACATGGGCATGTCGTCCGGAGGGGGAGGGGGAGGCGGAGTAGGAGTATCTGCAACTGTTGTACAGACACTGAAAGTGAGATGACGGAAAATGTCCGAGAGTCGCTGGTCGACATGAGCCTGTGGCGGAGAGGGGCGGCGGCTGAATCATGCAGAATTAATGATAAAACATGCAGAACAGTGGGAATGTAAAGTCTTTGAATATTAAATTCATCAAGCAGGCTGCACCGACGTTGGGACTTCCCGTGGATCCCTTAAAAGGATAATATACTGTATGTTTAAGCCTCTTATGTGGTTTGTGTTGTTTGTGCTGCTCTTATTGTGGCTCTGAAACTCTATTCACGCATGTACATATAGAAAAAAAAAAAGAGAATTACACATGATTTGTGAACACAAATAAGTGATATTACATGCAGAGTCATGCTATTTAGTATATTAGTTTTGTGTGACAGCATCCACAATGGGAGAAAAGCTACGAAAGTGAATTGTAGATGGCTTTACTTAACATTTTATCCAGCGCTATGATCGCCTTAAACCTTGTCCGTCAATAAATGTCCACCACTGACATCTAAAGTTGCTGTCCGTCGAGCAATGATGTACCCAATTACTTCCACTGATATTTGACCACATTGCATGTGTCGGTCCAGCAGGGGGCAGCAAAGGGCCCCGTCTTTCTCCAATCCTTCACTCAGGCTCAACTCTGCGGCGCTTCAAGTACATTTAGCGTATGGTTATCAAGCTTCAACCAGTATTTAGATCACCTGAATAACTAAATTTAAAAAAAAAAAAAAAAAAGCCCGTAGCAGCCTCAACAATTACGGCCTTGAGGCAACAAACTTCGTCATTTGGCTCCTGCGCATGTTTTAAAAAGTCACTTCCACTGCCAAGTAAGATCATTCTATCAGGTATGGATCACACCCCTATTGCGCCTAATAAAACCAGTTTGTAACAGAACATTGTTGCAACAAGTCGGTAGTACTTGATCTCAACAGACAGAGAGAGGAGGATGAACAAGCACAATGCATGCTGGGTGATGTGAAAATGGGAATAGTTGGCACAGGAAGGGAAGGAAAGTATGTCTTAGCCTCTTCACTTACTGCTCTCCTGCATCCTGGCCACAAAGCCAGTCAGAGGTATCTGTGGAGTCAGCTGGGGCATGGGGGGAGGAGGAGGAGCGATAGACACTGAAAGCCAGCAGAGAAAAAGACAGAAAAAAGGCGGAGAAAGAGAGCGACAGAGAAAGACAAAAAAACAAAACAAAGAGAAAGACCATCAGTCACCAAGAATGTACAGAAGACAGTTAAGAGTGCACCCCAATCCCAAGCAAACACGGAACTGACAGAGACTAAAGAAACACACGGCAAGAATTGTGAGCTTGTACACATCTAACAGAATAAGACAGAGTGATGTGCAGCAGTGACAGACTGAGTGCTGAAATGCTTAGTCCCCTTGATTAACTGATCTACTGACAGATGTTTTCATATGTTGAACATTTGGCGGAGAAGATGACCAATCGGTTGTTGGAATAGTGGTTGACGCGTGAATTCCATCAACTGAGCCGTCTCCGAGGATCAGACTCAAATGTCGCAAGATTGAAAAGTTCAGTGACGTCTGTGGCCGTGATGAGATTTCACATGGGGTCCGGGGATCACCGAGGCCAGAGGATGAAGCGGATTATGTTTGATTTCTGTCAAATCAGACAGTTCCCACTCACGGCTCTAAAATCAGGAAGTAATGACAATGGCCAGAGGGGGGCACTGTTTGCCTTGAATATCTAATCAACCTAAATTCCTGGCAAGGCTGCTGAACTCTCTTTGGGGACCTGTTGTAGTTATGTACCTTGAATTCTTATTTCACACTTTTCGGACTTTTCACAGATCATCCGATCAATTCCAAGGCAGGGACACTCGGACTGATCGACACAGTGTCAGAACACGTGAAACCCAGCGCTTCGTTAAAAGAACCTCTGGGTTGATGGTCATCTTTTGGAGACGAGCCACTGGAACCACATTCACAACTTCCATTAACATGTGATCTGTATCTGACCATGACATCTGGATGAGGAACCACGCAAGGCGTGAATACCCGATGAACTCGTGGCCCGATCTGAATGCGATCGCCCACATCTGGAGGTGGTTTTGGCTCGCACTGTGATCTGATGTCATCCAGGTGTAAATGCAATTTGTACAGCTCGACCGCATTCTTAAGACAGAAAAAATAAAAATAAAATAATCCTCCTGCAAGTTAAAATGTCACTTAACTTTGAATCCTTATGCTATCTCCAGCTGCAATTAGTTCCCGTAGCTAGCAAGTCTTCCCTTGAAAAAGTGACTTAAAAATCAATGACGTACACACTTTGCACTGCTTTCCTTGGACGCGACTTGCTCGTTGACAAACCTGCCAGCCCTGCCTAACTAATATGCATAAAGAGATCCGATCGCAATGCAGGCAAAAAAAAAAAAAAAAAAAATGGAGATAATGCTTGTCAATGGCAGGTGTACACACAAAGGCCCATGAATTGGGTGTCATCATCCAGACAGTGTCTCCAGATACTGATCACATGTGAACAGCAGATATAAACGGAGCCTAGATTTTAGGAGGTAGCAAGTTAAGTTTTCAAGCAAACAAAACTGGGGGGATGTAGAGAGAAACACATTTACAGGCCAAGCGTTTGACCACGTTTTTACATGATGCCAAAAACTGCGACTGTGCAATCGGTGGCTGACATCGATGGTCCGGTTTGTATCTGCTGCAGGATTCAAGGACGAGGGCTTTTCTGCATCAATACTAAAGACATCCCTGCTGATAAAAAAGCCTTAACCTGCACTTTCAGAGTTAAGGGAAAAGTCAATAATTCTGACAAGAATGCAGGCTTGACCTTCAGAAAGCAGTGACTCACTTGCAAATATGAAGAACTGGTCTGTGGCTACAAATGTTAGCTTGCTTTAGTTTGTGACTGTGCATAATTTGGATGAAATTCAGGCTTTGTGCTTCAGTGACAGTTTAGGATCTATAAAGCAGGCTGGGATTGGAGACAGAAGGGCCTTACTTGAGTTCTGGCCATAGCCAGGAGTGCCTCCGTTAATATGAGGCTGCTGTAGTTGCTGCTGCTGCGGTTGTGGTTGTTGTTGTTGTTGTTGCTGCTGCTGTTGCTGCTGCTGCTGCTGTAGTTGCTGCTGCTGTTGTAGTTGCTGCTGCTGCTGCAAGGAGAACTGGGAAGTGACCGACGGCGCCCGACGGTAGGTGCCCGTGGCCGAAACCATAGAGACAGAGGAGTTGGAGGGGTTGTGCCGCGAAATCTGCCGCGAGATGGTTCCAAACTGGGACATTGGAGCGGGGCCCAGACCAGGCCCAGGGGCCACCGCTAGAAACACCCAAGGATGGGAATGGAAGAGAGGAAAGATAAGAAGGACCAAAGAAGGAAGGGGGTTAGATAGAGGAGATGGAAAAGGGGAAGAGGGAGAGAAAAAAAAAAAGCACCCATACATGAATCATCAACAGCGTAAAAGGTAATGTGAGCTTTTATATACTGATTAGAGCCCCACACCCCCTGAAAAGACACAATCAATAGCCAATCAGAGGAAGCAGATGAGCTAGGGATGCAAAACAGATTGTTAATTGATAATATTGTTACGCAGACATTTCATGAAATGAAACAAAAGAGTCCCAAGAGGACATCCGAATGAATCCTGCACCGGGGTTCACTGAGGTTCTTTAGAAATGTAGCAAAGGAAAATTCTGGGGGAAAAGATCCAGTGAGCAAAAGAAACAGAGCAGCAACAGAACAGACTAATCCAGGTTTCAACGGAACCCGGCAGCGAAAATGACTTCTTCACACCCTTTTTCGTGGACGTGGTAGCAGACGTTTACTCGAGCGACTGCAGGGAGAGTCTGCGATTGAGGGCACACTTGTATCATCACACTGGCCGTCTACCAATAACCAGATCAGCTCCTCAAACAACAGCCTTGTTGCAACATTAAATTTGCTCAAATATTTAGAGATTATAAAAGCTGTGTGTGTGTGTGTGTGTGTTAGAGAAAAACAAAAACAGAGAGGGACAGAGGGGGTTAAAGACTGGCCTGCTTGAGTATTTCCTGTTCATATTTCTAGATAACATACTGTCTCTCTGGAGAGGCCTGCTCTCAGATAGGGATGGGTGGAACCAGAGGAAGTAAGATTCAGAGGAACACAAGAGCAAACAAACTTCTCCATATTGTCACTGGCCGACGTTTTAGTAACTAATGGCTAGTTTTAAACGAGTGAATTCCTAAATCCGGCGGCAACATTAAAACTAAAGAAACGCCTGAGCGAGTTAAGACATTAGTAATGCGAAAAACCTGTGTCGGTCAACAGGAAGTCACCGTGGCATCACATAATTTCCACAGTAACAGTTTTAGGGGCCAAAACAATACATTAAACTCAACTAATGCTTTTTAAATGTGTCTTTTTGATTTATATATGCATTCATGGAATAAATTTGTTTCAGAGTAGTAGTATTCATTTAGAATAAGTGGGAAACATCCCATTATACCAACCTATCCTATGTCCTTTGGTGCTTTAGCTAGCTAATGTTATTGGCATGATGTTTTGTAATTTCTTATTTCTTTCTTCTTAGTTAAAAAGAAGCTAATTTTGGCTCAGCCTCGAACAGCTGGTGCCACCTGCCAAAATGGCTCTTCTCTGTCATACCCCGAGTTATAATTTGTGCCTGAATTGAGGAAGACGCTTGCCTGGCGGAGCTTTAAACTGAGTCACTTTTCCGGGGGAAAGCAAAGGAAGTCAAATGAAACAGTGACATACTGTACCTGCGCAAAAGAAGCCTCATAGCCCTTAAGGGAGATGAACTGAATATCTTTGTGTGGAAGTACTGCACACATTCTGCCAGTGCAGCATCCCACTTGGAGGATCTTACGCTTTATCCTTTGGAATTTTTTAGGTTGTAAGAGGTGTAAATGCGGACTGCCAACGGGCTTGGATATTTTCAGAGACATACAGCAGCTCGAGATCAAATATAAATGAACGTGTTAAGAGATTCTGCAGGAGCTAGTTAACTTTAGCCAGGGCTTAGGTGATATGAGACTTCTTTGTTAGCCAATAACAGAACAAGTGAAGATTTAGAAAGTAGAGTACCACCACCACCACCACCACCACAGAGGATTAAGAAAAATGTTAACTTAACTGATTACATAAAAAGCCAATACCTTATTTATAAGAACCACATCGTATGTAAACTGTACCTGTTGCCTCTCCAAACAGAAGCACATACACGGCCTGTTCACACTGCAAGCCACCGCAGAGCCGAACAACCAAGAAATCTTGGCTGATGTGTTTAGGTCAACAAGTTTATTGGCTGAGATAAATTGACCACAGCCATTACTTGTCAACAGCCAGATTACCGTCCTTCCTCATTTCCTTAGTAGCGTTATTTCATTTGATTGATAATACTTTTGCCTAGGAAGCTCAAATTTGGGGGATAAAGTTTTTTTGACCCAATCGCCTAATTAATGCCTTTTAGCAAGCTATGTCTAATTATCAATTTAAAGTACTTTTATACCAAACAAATTTTACACAATAGTGACATTATTTACATTATTTAAGTTTGCAGCTCCATGATACAATTTGTTAAGAAGAGCCTCTCTGCTTGCAGTGTGCACAGACAGACACCCATCCATGCCCACGACACCCTTATTTGTGCAACTCCGCCACGAGATGATCAGAACAGACGTGCGGATTTTCCACACTCCCAGACAGCGCAGACGGCAGGGGCGGGCCGCGGGGCTCGAGGAGTCTCACCTATGGGCGGCGGCGGCGCTGGGGGGGCGAGCCCGGCCATGGGAGGAGCAGGTGGAGGTAGAGGAGGAGGAGGAGGAGGGGGCGGGGGAGGCGGAGGGGCTCCCGGGGGAGCAGACATGGGCGGGACTGAAAGGAGTGTTTACATTAGTTCATTATTGAAGCTGGAACGGAGTCTGTCCTCGCCCGCCTCCTGCACCTCTACAGTTACATAACATCACATCACTTCACTCAACAACCCCTCGGGGCCAGGAGGAGGACTTCGACTTTGTCAAGGCACAGCTCTGCTCCGCACACACTCGGACACACTTCTTCGGTGGTATGAATTGAGCGTTTCCACGGCGACCAGCTGGTCGGGAGAGCTGTGGTTAGCCCCCGTGCTGCTGGCCCGCTCCCGGTGCTGAGGTAACAACAGCTACGACATAAACCCTGAAAATATTTCTTCCTCAGCTCAAATCCTGTGCAACAGTTAAACGCAGCACTATCCCTGGCCTGTGCAGGGTGTAATGCGGTACTGTGTGTAGCTTGTGTGTGACGTTATGCGGGCCTTACTGTTCCACTGTAAAGCAGCAGGCCTAACGCGGCTTGGCCTATTTACACAGTAGGATAGAGAATCAGCTGTGCTTAGAACACAATGGGCCTGCATAATCCCTGTCTGGTAAACATAGGC